>NC_052509.1:26630500-26664210 GCF_014356525.2 Nilaparvata lugens
ATTTTTCCTCATCATCCCTACTCCTCAAGCGAATACCATGAGGCTGTAACTCTATTACAGCTCTCATATCACGGAGATTTTTCAATCCTAAAACCATTCGCGTTTATCGGGTGTGATAGTACCTTCCATTTATAATTTTTCCCACAAACATAACCGGTAATATGGCTCCCCTTCTACTCCAAGCCGTTAGCTACTTCAGAAGAGATAAATGTTTTATCTGTTGTCGTATCAATTAAAGCATTGAGATCCATTCCACCTACTCCCACATGGACATAAATTCCACCTCCATCACTCTCACTCTCCCGTCTCTCGCTAGCTACTGTAGCAACTTTTGAGATACAAGACTTGGACATCCTTCACGCTTTAAGCTACCTGTTACTCCATTATCTACTATACTAGGTTCCCACTCTACAATTCTATTACGCATTTGAATATTCATATTATGATGCTTCATAAATGACATACCCAATGACACATCGTGGTAAAGCCCCTCTACAACTACCGGTTGAAATGAAACTAAAATATTTTCTATTTTTAAGTTAGTTATAATTTTTGTGGAAAAATTATTATACTTCCCATTAGTTAATACTCATGGTGACTACACTTTTCTTTTCTAACACACCCTACTTGCTCTAACACTTTAAGAGTTTTTCCACTAATACAGGATACCTCTACTCCCATATCTAATAGTGCAATAAATTTTTGCCCTGCAATTTCTACATCAATGAAAATGCGCTCATCCCCCAACATTGATCTCGTACCTAAAACACGTGATAACTTCACTACAGCGATTCCTGATACCTTTTTGGTTTGTGAGACACATTTACAATAATCAAAATTTCTTACACTTTTGACAACTAGAAATTTCGGGACAATCGATCCAATCCTACTTCATTACAATCCAACACTTAGGCTCTTGTATTTCTCCTACCCTATTTTCTCGCGTTTTTGACATAGCCTTAGGTTGAAAATCACTCCTTTTTTCTCCATCATTTTTCGTGTTTTTCAGAGATAACCTCCCGTTTTTCTCTTCAGCACGAATCGCCTCATACTCTCTGGTTACATCTAACAACTCATCTACATTTTTAACCCCTACACTACGAACATATGATTTATACCTCGGTAATAAATTTAAATACAATCTTGAAGCATCCTATCCCCCTCATAACTACCTAACCGTCTCATAAGGTAAGCGTGGCTTCAGCATACTCATCAGCCGGTTCGCCCTCCCTCTGCTTCCTTGCAATGATCTGACTCTCAAGGTCGTTACTATAAGAATGAGGATAATAACGGAGTTTAAATGCCTCTACAAAATCAGCCCACGTCCTCCACTGGGAGCGACGATTCTGCATCCAAAGTAGGGCCCCTCCCTCCATCAGCTCTGCAGGGCTATAAGAGATTGCTCCCCAGAGATCCCTATGCGCCCTGGAGTTCCGCGAGCCTCTCGATGAAACTGGGAGCATCTGATACACCATCAAAATGTAAATTCCAACTTCTTACCTTGTCGCAGACTTCTCCCTGACTATAGTGCCTGAAGAGCAGGACAGTGCCGGCTCTGTACCTGGTTGAGAGGCAGCAGCGGTCCGGGATCGAAGGTGCTCGACCATCCTCCTCCTCAGCTCCTTCAAGTCCCCGCTGCCGACAGGCCGAGACTCTCTAGGTAGCCAACCGCTTCCTCCTTATTCAGCCGATACACCCACGACACTCTGGGGTCGGCTTCGCGTTCCGCGAGGTCCTCCAGCGGACCGCCTGTACGACTTCATCATCCTGATGAGTAGTCTCTTCTCCGTGTACACTCATCGCGGATTGGGATTCACCTAAACCCTCTTCGCGATTTTCTTGGGCGCCAGACGTCTTAGCCCCACGTTCGGAGACGTCAGTTTTATTAGAATGTCCTATTCCACCCTCTAGGTTTCCTAATAATTGCGAAGTATTGCTACAATGCGGACTAGCTACAGTCGGATATGGGTCGGGGTCAGTAGCCGTACTGACAGGTGGAGTTACCGGACCTACACTTCTCCCTCTATCCTGATTCTTTACCCTCTGCTTCTTTCGCGAGATTTTTAATTTCAGGGGAAGAGTGTTTGTCCGTGCCGTTGCTGGCCGATTCGGCCCTCGGCCTTTGGAATACAGGGTGGGTGTTAAGGGAGATTAAGATAACCCTAAACAAGGAGACGGATCTGACTATCAGATCCCTACCAATAATTCTATTTATAAAGGTAGTACGCAATCTGAACCAACTGCGAATTGATGGCGAGCAAGCTGTACCTGCAAGCCCGGGATGTGGTTTTTCTATGGGGTTTGAGGTGAGAGCTATGGGGTAAAGGTATGACGGAACTATGGAGTTATTGGTAGTATTTAAGATGTAGTTAAATAGGACACGGTATAGGGTGTAAGCTATAGAGAATAGGGTGCCGGGTATGAGTTATACGGTATAGGGTATAGGGAACAGAGAATCAATAATAAGATTATTATTCTCTACAGCAAATAAATATCTGCTCAATAATCCGCAATCTGAGAATTGCGCTCTAGCTCTCAGCAAGCTGGACCTGCTAGCTAATACAGTATATCAATTTCAATTACATGGTAATTAAAGCTTAGAGGATAAGGTTTTAGGTGTAGGATTTCTGAATCGCGAGCCTGCAGCTGCGAAAGGATTTTCAGCATTCTGAAACTGCTAAACAGGATTCCCGCGCTAATCTGATGACTGCGCGCCGGTTATTAAGGGCCAATCTGTGACTGCCCTTAAGGGTATGGGAATCACTCTCAATCGACCGAACGCTTTTAAATTGATAGTCAGTATGTCGACTATTATGAGAGGATAGAAAAATTTTTCACAGACACAGTCTGTAGAATATATCGGGAAGACAACAGTCTGTCGTTGTCAGGGTAGGAAAGGATTTTTCCAGGATTTTCCACAAGGAAAATATCGAGTCAGAGACTCCTAATTCAGGAAAATATTTCAATAGACTTTTCCAAGTAATTGCCAGTCTAAGGACTACCACAAGATCGATCTCTAATCTGCAACTGAGATCACAGGAAAATTCGTGGATTTCCACAGGTAAAGCCAGCGAATAATATTTGCTATTAAAGAAGACAGGTTTCTAAGAATTTTAGAAAGGATTCGCAGGTCTGAAAACCGCGACTAGGACGATCTCGAATCTGGAACTGAGATCAGGAAGGATTTTAACACAGGAAGAATTAAGAGAAAGAAAGAGAAAGGATGCCGCAGTCTAAAACTTCGGCGAGGAAGTTCTCAAGCCGTACCTGAGACCTAGAAGGATTTTAGAATAGGGAAAGTGAAGAGAAAGAAAGAGAAAGGACGTCGCAGTCTACCACTTCGACAAGGATGAACTCAAGCTGTACCTGAGTTCTCTAGAAATGATTGGAATTTTCCTACTAGGTATTACAGCAAGTCAGAAACTGCTAAGCGAATTTAAAATACAGGGCCACTCTATAGTATGAAAACTAAGCAAGGAAAATTACCATAAATGATAATAATCTCTCTACAAGGATAAAAATTAATCGAGAAAACTATTCTCAAAGGAACAGGGATTTTCCCACAAGAATAAAAATTAATTGGGAAAAACTATTCTTAAAAAGGACAGGGATTTCCCTACAAGAATAAAATTAAATGGAGAAAAATTACTCTTTAAACTAAAGGCCACCTTACTACAGAGAAGGAAAAATCTACGGATTACCAGTTCTGACATATAATTACCTGAATCGACGTGGATACTGATACGGAGAATAGCGAACCGATTCCCACTTCCCGTATTATAATTAAAAACGTCGTGAAGCGACAGAGTCGAGGCTTATAAATTAAGTACTCAAAAATAATCCGCTATAAGAGCCTAGCTAAATTCGTCACTCAACTATTTGTAGCACAAACTTGAGATCCCTTACAGGTTTCAAAACCAAGGATAACTTGTTCACCCCCAGTGATACGAATTTAGGAAAAATAACCAACAAGAAAGAAAATCCCCCAGGAAGTTCTATCTTCAATACAGTCGGCAATCCGACATACAATATTCCATTCACTAAAATACAGAATAGAATATTACCCTCTAGTACACCACTATTAGGAGCGCCGCTCGGAACGCAGCCGTGCACGAACCCGTTCACCGAACAACTGCTTCTCTCCAGGTCTTCTTGAAGCTGCACCGGGTCGCTGAAAATTAGGAGGCCGGGGGAAAAGAGCTTCCTGACCAATGAGAGTCTGAAAAGACGATCACGCCACTGGTCATGTGACAGGGTTTGACTCAGCTGCTACTGATGTTAAGGGTGCAGCTAATGATGACAATGATACTAATTGCTACACTAATTCAGGCCGGTAAACAATATTTCTATTCCAGAAATTTCATGAAGAATGATACCAACCCGACTCGGTAGCCGCTTATCGTTTTGATGATACGGCTGCTGCTGATTCATAGGGATTGGCGACGATGGTGATGATGTGCATGTACACAACTGCAAATCTAACAAAATATATCCGGCAGTCGATCCTATTCCTATTCTAAAATAGAATAAATTCGCTAATTTTACACTAGACGACGGCTCTCCATCTGTCACAAAAATTCACTTTGTGACACCATATATATATATATATATATAATATATATATATATATATATATATATATATATATATAGCCGCTTATCGTTTTGATGATACGGCTGCTGCTGATTCATAGGGATTGGCGACGATGGTGATGATGTGCATGTACACAACTGCAAATCTAACAAAATATATCCGGCAGTCAATCCTATTCCTATTCTAAAATAGAATAATTCGCTAATTTTACACTAGACGACGGCTCTCCATCTGTCACAAAAATTCACTTTGTGACACCATATATATATATATATATATAATATATATATATATTATATTATATATATATATATATATATATATAATATATATATATATATATATTATATATATATATATATTGTGATGAATCGTTTTGAATAAACCTCATGAGAAGGAGAGAACTAGCCAGAAAATTGTGATTACCCTTTTAAAATGAAAGAATTTGCTAAAGGAATAGTTGGCGACCGAGCGATAAAGCTTCCTTATCAGTAACTGTATATTGGATAAGAGTACCGTTCTGTACTGCATATTTTCTAAAGAATTATTTAATAAATTATAATTATTCTGCAAATAAGCACAAACCATTTATGAATTGCTCATTGAATTTTGAGGTTACACTTTGTTTACTATTGATCAGATGTTTTAAAGCAGCTCAAACACAGCTGACTGATTCAACATATTGTAAAATGTCATGCCAGATTCCATGCAAGCTGTAATATTATTTCTAAAATTAAAAACTATCGATAGAGGACCAAGAATTTCGAATAAAAAAATAAAATGTATGTATTATTGTTGAAATTATTTATTATTTAAGAAATTGTATTATAATGTTAAGTATTATTGTAACTAACTAGGTCATAGCATGAACATTATATTATTGATAAGAGCAGCAGAAATTAATTATAACAGTTTCAAACATAACAAGAATTGTATAAGAATATTAAATTATTAATTATTGTTTCAAATGAACCACATGGTGATTGAATCTCTTTGGCAAGTATAAGCCAATCATATTGCATAGAAATAGCACCAAAAAGGTGATCGTTTGAAAACAACATATGTTAATCTGTTATCAAACAACAAACCTGCCTTATCATATATGCTAGCACATATACATTGTATAAGAGGAACTATGTCTAGGAGATTAAGCAGTTTTAAGACTTATACAAATTGAATTATTATTGTAATTAAAGGAATTATATTCTATTGCTTGCCACTGACATCACGTCTACGTCATAATCGTTCTACCAATAGCAAATTTTCATGCAAATTTATTACACCGAGATTCTCAGAAAAAAGATTCTAGCCAAGAAGCTTAGAAAAAGACTTCACTTCGCTTTTGAAATCCTCACCATTAAGACCTCGTTAAAGTTACCAAGACCTATTTGTAAAATTTTTGTTCGATTTTATATGTTTTATTTGTGAGCCAATATTTTAGGCTATTCTATTTGTTATTCGTAAATCTATTTTCATCAATCGATAAATCAAGAGTTTAAAGTTAAATTATCCCTTTGTTAATTTGGTGAAGGAGATATTAAATTAAAATTCCACACGTGCTGAGACCGAAGCCTGGACCCGCCGCCAATCAAACGATTTTGATCTAAAGAAGAAAACCAGGACCATCAAGGAGTTTCACATGAGTTACCTATAAGTTTAAAGGGGCCCCAATCTACGCTTCGAAAATATTACAGTGCAGAAAATATAAATTTTTTCTTCGTTAAATTATTGGCCACGCCGCAAGCACTTATTAGTCATTAAGAGCCTAGAATTTATTCAATATAAAATTTATAAGAACTTGTAGTTGATTGACTATCCTCTGCTGCCAGAACCATGACCCCGAGCATTTTTTAAAATATTTTATAATTTATTTTCACCATTTTTTCACAAACTGTTAAATTTTATCAATTGTAAAATTCTGTCGAATCATGCATGGTATCAAGCAAGCACAAGAACATTTTCAACTCTTTTGTTGATGCTGAATTATTATCAATCTGTAAATCAAATTCTGAATCTGCACTGTGTGATCATATATTTTATTATAATATATTTCAATTTTATTAATTCGTCTTCTGAGTTCGATTATTTCTTAAGCCTGTCAATTATTGAGTCTGATACATTCTATATTATCAAGAACCGATCGAATATGATCATTGAAATAATTGAATTAAGCTGGATATTGGAGCAGGTCTAAGTGGATGTATTGTGTGGGGTCAGATCGAGGTATTTATTCTCTGTCCTTACCTGCTCATATATCGGCTTTTATCTGTTACCAACCTCGACTTAGGAGCGAATACATCAACTGTACAGCAGATGCAGCGGAGATCATATAATTTCCTACAATAGAGCTTAAATCCCGACAAGACTCTGTTCTTGAAATATATTCCGAACGATATCTGGTCCTTGTACCCTATCTTAATCTTCGGAACTTATTAGAGACGCAGTCCCGTAAATAATCTACATCGGGATTTTTGCTCGACCTGTATGATTTTGTATGCTCTTTCATCACAGGTAATAATTTTAAGGTATCCGTATTCAGTGTTTAGCGATCGCTACACTACTTATAAAAATTTCATCACCATACAATCTGTCATAAGAAGAATCAAGGGTGAGCGAGCGTTTAGGCCTCCTGCGATTCCGACAATTGTATTGAATCTTGTAGTGAACCAATCAGTCTGGTGTATACTTAGCGTCCACGCACGCAGTTACAAAATTTATAACCTCAACACCGTTGATTCAGTGCAAGATTCATCCTACGTGTATCGACCTATCCTTGGAGGTGAGAGTGACTCCCCCAGGAAAAGCTTTACATGATATATATATATATATAATATTTGTCCTACACAATTCAAAATCAACACTTTTTTACTTGAAAGTTTTGAAATAATAATGAATCTAGTCTTAAACTCCAGAATAGAGTAGAGCGCACCCGTAAATACATCATGCATAAATTCATCAAAAAGAAAATAATTTAGTTTATCAACAATGTTTTTATAATTTATTGTTGTTCGATAACATGATAATTGTCATAAGACAGCAATATATAAAAAACTTAATCCTTTCTATTAATAAAACTAAACATTTACCAACAATCTGTGCTCTCAATTACAACACTCATCCATCGATTACAATGGAATTCATGGTCAGATTCTCCAGACTTTCAGTAAGTAGAAGACAGTATGAACACAACTGCAATATGCCGATTAATATGATTCCCTTATACTGTTTCACCCATTATATAAACAAAAAACTTACAAAAGATATTGATGAATGGGTAAAAACTAGAATATTTTTCAAAATAGACTTTTAGTCATAAAATTACACATAATAGATTGATTTGGTGAATACCTATAATAATATTTTGATTTTGTGAATTTCAACAAAGTTCTTTATTTGTGTTTCAGTCAAAAAAAAAAAAATCGTTCAATGATTTGAACTGAACTCATTGCTAGCGATCAGATCTCTGCTAGCAATTATTGCCGGTAAAATGAGTACAACAGGGATTTCAGTTATGTTATAACTAATTTATTTTTATTATTTCTAGAATAGAGTATATTCTGAATTTCTGTAGGATGTACCCAATTATTATGATTTTGTGAATTTCAACAAAGTTCATTTTTTGTGTTTCAGTCAAAAAAAAAAAAAAATCTTTCAATGATTTGAACTGAACTCATTGCTAGCGATCAGACACGTGTCTGCTAGCAATTATTGCCGGTAAAATGAGTACAACTGGGATTTCAGTTATGTTATAACTAATTTATTTTTATTATTTCTAGAATAGAGTATATTCTGAATTTCTGTAGGATGTACCTAATTATTATGTGAATTTGTAATTGTATAAATCTTGTATATATGGCAAATAAATTGAATTGAATTGAATTGAATTATAAACCATGACTCTGCTAAACCTAATACTTTTGTGAAAGAAGTAAGTTTGAATTTGAATAAGCTATCTTGAAACAAATTTAATATAACCTACACATTGGTTAACCAATAACTAAAAATATTAATATAATTCAATGATAACTAGCCTTGAAATTTATGATGTAGGTTAGAATTTGAATTGGAAAAATGAAATAACAAGTCTTTATTCGAAAAAGTGATTATCAATTGAATTATTAACGTTTATTCACGAAAAATTCCATTCAACATAGGGTTTTCAATGTAAACACGGGTTGAAGTGTACGCTTTTGAACAGCTGATCACCTGATGGTTCTAGCCTTGTAGCACGGAATAAGCATAAACAGAATTATGACGGCTATTTCTCAAGATTCTCGATAGAGCGCGCTTGTGTTCAGATTTTGATCACATAATATTATGATACAGGCGCAGGCAGTTGACACACTCCCACCACCTTAGCACTAACACATACTCAGGCGCGTTAGTGGTCTTTCGCGTACAATCATCGCATGCTTGGATGCTTGCCAAGACGTGCACTGTTGCCAATCTGCCCTGTTGCCAAGTCACAAGTGGAATGTTTTTAATTTTCCAACTCGATTCTGTCCACTGGTGCGGTGTTCAATCACTATATTAGCGCGCATTCGTAGTTCAGCAGCAACAGCAGGCCTCTGCTCCCAGCATCCTTCAGTCTCCCTTCTCGGCTTTAGGGGTTGAATTTTCCGGCGCTCTCTAAAAGTTGTTGAGTAGTTATTTTTAAATACTGAATAATTTATAAATAAAAATATTTATTATAAATATTTTAAAAGTACTGTAGTTATTTTTAATGAGAATTTTGTTATGAAAATACTTAAATTCTGAATAAGATTATGAAAATTTTTAAATTTAAATCAAATAAATTATATTTTAAATTCAATTGAAAGTTATTCTAGTTATTATAGCTTAGTCATTGATTTTCAAAGATTTATTAACTTTAATTATGTAGGCTTCCCAGAATTTGAACATACCTACTTTGAATAATTATTATAGTAACTAGTTTAATTAAAATAAAATAGAAAATCATGTCGGGAAATAGATGCGCATTTAGGAAATGTTCCAACAGTTGGGCAAAAGTTAAAGGATTGAAAATGTTCTCCTTTCCCCAGGATACTGACACAGCAAAGATCTGGGTGAACAACTCAGGTGAGTTTCATTTTTATTCATTATTTATTAATCAATTCAATGTAGAATATAGCCTAGATATTGAACAATATTCATGAATAGTACTTCATTTTTCAAAGTTGAAAGAAAATTTTCAACTTTCGGATAAGGAGATAACATACATTTCACAAGTTTCTAATTTTTTCAGACGTTTTCCTTATAGATTTTTAATAAAAGCATCGTGGCACAAACATGTTGAAATGCGGTATTGTACTTGAAAGATTTACTTATCCCTGTTGCATGAAATAAGATAAAATGATAGTTGAATGCTATATACTGGAGCCATCTAGAGAAGCAGAGACGTCATTAATCGGCATCTAATCACGGTCAAATTGCATAATGTGTTTGTGCAACCTGCCCTAGAATAGTATATTCCTTAAACATTGAGAAACTCAATTGATTGTTCCAATTGATTGTAATAATTGATAAAACTTTCTATTCAGAAAAGAAAATAGAAGTCGATCATGTGTTTAGATAAAAGTAATAGCATCATGTTGACATTGGTTTGAAGTAGCTAATCAAAGCTCTAAGTGATTTCTCATTAAATAAAATACAATTTTTATCCCAAGTAGTGTTTCTTTCCTCTGTGCTTGTAGTTACGTAAGCGACGGTACCACAGAATAAGTACAGAAAGGAAACTTGTAATCAATCGCCTATCTAACCAATGCTTTTTACATGACCCCAACACAAAACACGTCACGTGACCTTGGGAAGTTCCAATCCTGGTCTTCTGATTGGTTAGTGGCAGTGAACGAGATCAATTGATCCGGATCATTAAAGTGATCCGAACCTACCATCAATACTATTACAATGCGGCGCTTCCTAACAAGATGGCGGATTTTGGCGTCAGGGTATAGCCAAGTTTCCGTACTGTATGTATACTGTGACGGTACTATCAATAAATTCTACCATCAATACTATTACATTGCGACGCTTCCTAACAAGATGGCGGATTTTGGCGTCAGGGTATTAGCCAAGTTTCCATAATGTATGTATACTGTGCCATAGCATCGACAAACCATAATAGAATAGAAATAAAATTATAGAAAACTTTTTTGAGTTTGTTGTGTAAGTGTTTGTGGTGTTTAACTTACATTGTTGTTAAACATAGCTTGTTTTCCATAGCAGATTGTTATTAATTTATGTAATTATTATTTATGAAAATGGTAATCTCCTGTGCAGCATATAATTGCACTGAATTTTTTGAAAAAAAAGTAGAACATCTTTTTATGCGTAAGTTGAAATTTATACACATAATATTGTAAGTTGTAACTGTAATATTATCCTTGGTCATGATGCAAGTGAACTCATTGCAGCATGACAATAAATTAGTTTTGTAGGCTACCATACCTTATTATTTTCAAAGCACATTATAACTTTGAAGCCGATATCACATAACACATTATAACTTAACCGATATCGTTTTTGCCCGTAGCTAGAAATAGCCTAAAAACACCATGAATCATGAAAATCCATGCTCTTTTTAAGTTCAAAATCGCAATATTGTGGATTAAATTAGATTGATTTGAATTTTTTCAATTATTGAATTGAAGTACATAATGTAATAAAGTTTGGATTATATTACATTTTTATAATGGACAATAGTTTATCTGGCCACTCATTCACTTATTGTTTTCTAGTTCTTGTTGATTATAAATAAAAATTAATCCTCTTTGTCACTGGAGACGCAGCATTCATGCGATCTGGAGAGTTGAGAGTAGCAAGTGATTAGAATAAGAAAAATGAATGTCTAGTCTATGTATCATTAGCAAAACAATGACATGCATGCCTCAAGTAGAGATGTGTCGTTTGGTCATGACCCGTTCGAATTGAACGGGTCATTAAGGTGAATGAGTGATCCGGATCACATCTATTCAAAAAACCCGTTCATTTGACCCATTCATCAACTGGGGTAAACCCCTGTTTTTACTGTCTTTACACATCAACTGTGGTGGACCTTTTTTTTTTGCTTGTTTATAGGAAAGCTATAGAAAATTAACTGTTCAATTCTAGGGCGATTCCTCCATGTAGGAAGTGAGGAAGTTCCTACACTTTGATACAAAATAATAATAATGTCTTCATAGTGTATCTATAGGTATAGGAGCATGCGAATACCTATCAAAATATTATAGAAATACGGAATTGAAAGATACGGAGCAGTAAGGTTTTGCAACATAAGAAGGCTTGTAGCGTTGTAGGAAGTCTAATCTATTCCTACAATTCGACACTAGCGCTGCGCTACATGCTAAGTGGACGCGGAAGGAACTACTCGTATATGAATGATTGAATAAGGTCCTTCGTAAGTAGCTCCTCAACCACATGGATTATCGAAACGAAATAATCGATATTTGATCCAACCGATTGACTTGCCGACAATGTTTCTGCTTTCTGCAAGACCTAATGAAGTCTCCAAACGGACACGGACAATATTTCAATGTAAATAGTTTGGAGGCTGAATTGTTGTAATTTACTCCTCTTCTTCCTTCATTAACTGCATTTCTAAATTGAATGACTATTTAGTGGACAATTATTTAACAGGGACATTCATTGAAAAAGCAGAAGTGATCCATGGTCTAGTGGATAGAGTGCTTGCGTAGCAGCACAGAGATCCCGTGTTCAATCCCTCTCATAACCAAAAGTTTTTTAACCAGATCACTCCCTTGTTATCGGATGGGCACGTTAAACTGTCGGTCCCGGCTGAAGTATGACAGTCGTGAAGGCCCATTGACAGCTTAAATTATATATTCAGGCGGTGGGACCTTCCCGCAAGGGACTCCCCACCAACAAAATCCATAAGAATTTACTTTTTTTATTGAAAAAGCAGACTAATTCATCTAGTGTTACTATCCCAGCTACAAAGTGCTTCTGCCGAACGCACCTTTTCGGCTCTTAAACGCATAAAAAAACACTAGGAATTCAACCATCAAAATCGACTCAATGGACTAGCTTTCCTGTGTATTGAAAAACAGTATTTCAAGAAATTGATGACAGGAGCAAAATTCTACGACTCTGTCACCAAAATGTTTGCTTCAAAGAAGGATCGACAAATCGAATTAAATTAAAAGTGGACCATGATGTGAGTAACTTATCATTTTGAGTTGTGAACTTGCATGTTGTGTTTATGTAGGCCTAAAGGTGCATATAGATATACGCGCCGCGAACATGAGCAATAGCAATTCACTTTTAATCAGCTGATGCCAAGCTTTTTATAACTATATCTTACCGTTTCTGTAAAAATACAGATATAATCAGCTGATTAAAAGTGAATTGCTCATGTTCGCAGCGCGTATATCTGTACGCACCTTTATATGTCAGCATCCATACAACATTTGAATTTGTCTATGGCAGAAAAAGTCAATGTGATCTTTTCCATTGCGACTATACTGGGGAGGGGGGTTGTAGCCCTACTTATACTTTTTGACTCCTACAAGTTCAAAAATCCACGAAGCGCCACTGGTTCAATTGAACGGGTCGTGGCAGTGAACGTGAACGACTGACCCAAATCAGTAAAGTGATCCGAACTTCCCATCTCTAGCCTCAAGCCACAAATGCTGTCAGCAGTTGTTTTGCTGGGGGGAGAGAGTGGTGTGAACTGGTTTGTTGGAGAGGGAAGTGTAGGATGCCAATGACTCCCCACTACGTCCCCCTACTACAGTACTAATCCAGCTCAGACAGAAATCGTCATTTGCGTATACAAGCGCTTTCTACTGGTATAAGTGATACTAGACATTAGGCGAAACAATAGTCGGTAAGAATGTTCCCTCTGATCCCTTCTTCTTTGTGACAGCAGTAGTTTTAATTTCTAACAAGATGATGCAGTTATGTGTCGTGGTCTTGGTGCACTCAAATCTTGGTTAGATTGATACCTTCCATTTTGAGTGTATTCTGTGGCTGAACGGTTGCTCATGAGTCATGACTGACCTTAGACCAGTTATAGAATAGACACGCTGAGAAGTCTAGCCTCTGAAGCCAACAACAACTGCCAATTCCACTCATCTTGACATCTTGCATCGTATGGAAAACTCAGATTGTGTCTATTTCAGATTCATGGTGTTTTTAGGTTATTTCGAGCTACGGGCAAAAACGATATCGGTTAAGTTATATCATAGATGAAGGATAAGTAAGTAACTAGGATAATAAGTAACTATATTACTCTTGTCTCTGGTTATATTGTGTTATGTGATGTTGGCTTCAAAATTATAATGTGTTTTAAAAATAGTAAGGTACGGTAGCCTACAAAACTAATTTATTTTCATGCTGCAATGAGTCCACTTACATCATTACCAAGGATAATATTACAGTTACAACTTACAATATTTATGTGTATAAATTTCAACTTACGCATGAAAAGATATTCCACTTTTTTCCTAAAAATTTCAGTGCAATTATATGCTGTGCAGGAGATTACCATTTCCATAAATAATAATTAAATAAATAAATAACAATCTGCTTTGGAAAACAAGCTATGTTTAACAACAATGCATTGTTAAACAACAATGTAACTATATCTATAAGATGTGTGACGTCACTGTTGTGACGTCAAGATGGCTGGATTTGGCAGTAGATGTTGGCTTCATTGACTTTCAGTATGAATATACAATGGGCCGTGTCTATTCTATAACTGGTCTAAGTGACTGACAGATGTTTCCCCTGTTGATCATATTACTTTCCTTGCCTTATTACCATAGGTAAGGAAAGTATTGCTTTACAAAAAAAGTTAAGGTACCCCAATTTCTAAATTTCAATACGTTTCAAGGTATGAGTCCAAAAAAGTGGTTTTTGGGTATTGGTCTGTATGTGTGTGTTGTGTGTGTGTGTGTGTGTGTGTGTGTGTGTGTGTGTGTGTGTATATGAGTGTATGTGCGTCTGTTACACGATATCTCATCTCCCAATTGACGTAATGACTTGAAATTTGGAACTTAAGGTCTTTACAATATTTCAATCAAATGCAATTCAAGATGGCGGCAAAATGGCAAAAATGTTGTCAAAAACAGGGTTCTTCGCTATTTTCTCGAAAACGGCTCCAACGATTTTGATTAAAGTTGGTACCTAGAATAGTCATCGATAAGCTCTATCAACTGCCACAAGTCCCATATCTGTAAAAATTTCAGGAGCTCCGCCCCATCTATGCAAAGTGCGATTTTAGATTCTCAATTATCAGGCTTCAGATGAAATTAAAACAAAAAAATCAAGTGGAATAGATTGAGCATAAAAATCTCTACAATTAATGTTCAGTAACATTTTCACCTAAAATTGAAAATAAGCTTGAAATTCAAGAAAATGTGATTATCCAATTGCAAACTATCGGCAACTGTTGATTCTATTAAATGATTCACTAAGAAGAGATAGCAGACCTCGTATGTCTCCAGCGTTATTGTCCTGTCACCAGCTGGCTCAGATCTATGTTTACAAGTAGACTTGAGATGCGCATGCACACTAGCGTCAGATCAATTTTCATAATGGCAAGGAAAGTTGTGTGAGTGTGCCACAACAGATTTTTTTGTAAACAAAACTAGAACTCTAGAAACTAGAAACATTGTAATCAATTAAAATGGAAAACCATCAGGTGATTGGAGTAGTTTTAAATGCTTTCTAATATATTCAAAATGTTATTGAATTTATGTAATCAAGCATTTCTCTGCTCCCAAATTCTTTATTCTTTATTGATTGATATAATAAGTATACATCATATAAATGATAGGGAGAGGAAAAATAAGGTAACCTTGTGTTAATCCTGTCCCCAATTTAGATATGGTTACACATAGTCCGAAATAGGTTAAGTATTGTAGCTGTTCACTTCGCAAAATTTTCAGACCACTAATATGTTCACAAAGTAAATTTTCAAATTTAGATGCTTCAAAACAAAAAATAGAACAGATATTTCACATTATTATCACTTGAATAGAGAAGATTCATATATTAAAGAAATAATTTTGAAAAAGAACCGAAAAAAACAAACTTAATTCTAGAAGCACAGATGTATCATTACAATGCAGTCCACATAAATTACAATGGAGTCCATTATTTGTAAACAACCTCATTCAGCTACTCTATTTACGTTCTTTTCCATTGGTGGAAAGTATGATTAACTGATCAGTGAACGAACCGGATGTGACCTTTTTTTACTTTCCTTGCCCTATTACCATGGGTAAGGAAAGTATTGCTTTCCGAAAAAAATTAAGGTACCCCAATTTCTATACGTTTCAAGCCCCCCGGTGTCCAAAATAGTGGTTTTTGGGTATTGGTCTGTATGAGTGTATGTGTGTCTGTGTACACGATAGCTCATCTATGACTTGAAATTTGGAACTTAAGGTCCTTCCCCTATAAGGATCCGACACGAACAATTTCGATCAAATTCAATTGAAGATGGCGGCTTAAATGGCGAAAATGTAGTCAAAAACAGGGTTTTTCGCGATTTTCTCAAAAACAGCTCCAACGATTTTGATCAAATTTATATAGTCATTTATAATAGTCATTGATAAGCTTTATCAACTGTCTCATATCTGTAAAAATTCCAGGAGCTCCGCCCCATCTATGCAAAGTTTGATTTTGGATTCTCAAGTATCAGGCTTCAGATACAATTTAAACAAAAAATTCCAAGTGGAAAAGATTAAGCATGAAAATCTTTACAATTAATGTTCAGTAACATTTTCACTTAAAATTGAAAATAAGCTCGAAATTCGAGAAAATGTTATTATTTCAATTGCAAACTGTTGATTCCATTGAATCATTCACTGTGAAGAGATAACAGTACAGTATGGAAACTTGGCTAGTACCCTGACGCCAATATCCGCCATCTTGTTAGAAAGCGCCGCATTGTAATAGTATTGATGGTAGGTTCGGATCACTTTAATGATCAAGATCAATTGATCTTGTTCACTGCCACGAGCCAATCAGAAGACCAGGATTGGAACTTCCCAAGGTCACATGACGTGTTTAGTATTGGCGTCATGTAAAAAGCATTAGTTAGATAGGCGTTTTTTTACAAGTTTCCATTCTGTACCTATTCTGTGATAGCAGACTTCGTGTGTCTCCAGTGTTATTGTCTTGTCACCAGCTGTCTTGGATCTTTGAATAGTAGACTTTTATGCGCGTGAACACTAGCGTCAAGTGATGAATTTTCATAACGGCTAGGAAAGTTGTGTGAGTGCGCCACACCAGATATTTTTTCTTATCAGTTAGACCAAAGACCTTGAAGAGGTATAAACGCACAATACCTATGCCTTCCCAATGCTAGCTCTTACTTGAAATTAAAGGTTTCATTGAGGTATTTTAGCGCGAGATATTATATATATATATATATATTTTTGTAATATTATAGATCACAAAAATCTTCAAGATCTTTAGTATGTAATAATCTTCCAGGCTGTCCCCTTAATGGCCGATTTCAATTCCAAATAATCTATAGTAAGGTCCACGTTATAATGACAGTAGATAAAGATAGGAGAATAGCGATGACGATTCTCTGCATCAATTAATTATATTTCTACACTGTCGAAAACATAATTGGCATCGTTGTGGACCTAGAAAAGGATAGTACCACTGGCTTTGTCGAATGATAGACAAGGATAGCAAAAAAAAGTTGATCAAATACTGTCATTATATCGTGGACCTCACTATAGCGCTGCATGTGAGTCTATGCATCCATCGTTCAACGACAAAACAGTACCTACTTCGTTCACTCACCGATCTCATCGTTCACTCACCGATCAGTGGCTGAAACGTTGAATACATTGCAACATGTAGGCTGCATACTACTCATATTGTAATCTTTTTTTTGTTAGGGCTACTCTTATATAATATGTGACTTATTTTAATTTGTCAATCACTTTAGTGAGCTACATAACCATTCGAAAATGTCATGGGGTCACGGCATTAGTTTTTGAAGAGCCATTGACTTGATGAATCTGACCTCTACAAGTACTTTCTTTTCATTTTTTAGTATTCACTGCCCATATAGTAACTTACAAGTAATTCAGAAATTATAATAATTAATTCTTTCTTGTTAAGTTTTAATAACTACATTTCCAATGTGTCTTGAACTGTTTTATTTGCTTATCGGCTTTATAACCTCATTCTGTTGTATTTTGTTGAATTCTTGCCGGCGTCCTACAAACTATCCACCAGGTGAATTGATTTCATTTATTATAGTCAAGCCTACTTTTTATTTATTTTTTTATTCTTGAAGAGTTTATCTATTTAGAATTGCTTTAATATAGCAAATTCAAGAACATTCTCTAAGACCTACTCCAAAAACATACAGTAACTCTACTTACATAAATAGCGTCAACGACTTCTAGTCGCACAAGTGCACTACCGTAACTTGAACTGGCAAACGACTTTAAGTAGGTATTAAATTTTGGACGTTGCTCTTTAATCCATGTAAACTTACTATCGATTTTCTTGTTAGAAACATGTGGGTAGGCGATTGCCAATCAATGTAGGCCTATAACTTGACTCAGGTATTATTGAAGATATCAACTCAATTTTCATCAATGGAAGAGGATGCAGCAACCGCCTACCAGCGGCACTCAACTAACATATGTTGAGTTTGATTCATTCAATGTCTATACGTTCATATAATATTTTTTGCTTTGCTATAAACTATTCAAATTACCCCAAGCTATATATAATGCAACAGTGTCCGAAACCTCTATTTGAGTAATTACAAGAAATTGTTAATACACGGTTCGCCATTGTATGGGGTGTAGCATAATGTTATTGGTAATGGTGAGGGTGAGATGGCCAATTTCTTTGAGTTTGTCTTGATTATTGCCTTTTCTAGTGCTATCTCGATGAACTTTGTGTTTGGCTGTCAACTATTGATTGAATTGAATTGCTGGAGGATTCGACTATGCTATATATTATAATAGTAATTCACTACCTCATCTTATTAGTCTTATTTATTTGCAAAACATAGAACATTTGCCAGCTTTTTAATATTAAGATCAATTTTGATTTGTTCAATAGGTCCGAAGTGGCTTCCATTTGTCGGTAATACGCCATTGCTGAAGAAGCTTAGTAGGAAATTGGGAGGGCAGCACAATGCACTTTCATATTTGGCAGAAAAATATAACAGCAATATTATTGGACTCAAACTTGGCAGTCAGCTTTTTGTAGTTGTAAACTCAGAATCGCTCATCAAGCAAGTGTTTGCCAGAAATGAATTTCAAGCCAGGCCAGACAACTTTTTCATACGTCTCCGCTCAATGGGAGAAAGGAAAGGTAAGATGAAAGTTATTTTTTAGTATAGGCCTAGCTACAGATTAATAAGTAGCCTAATAATACAGACTCATAAAGGTATAAGAACAAGTTTCTAGAAAACAATGAAGAAAAAGCGTCTCTACATTGGCACAACGAACTTGAGGAGCAGGGTCCACTAATTTGTGTGCTGTGTGGGCGAGGGCCAGGAGGCTCGCTACTTTGATAGTCCAAATTATCCAACCTACAGGATCCGTCCTGGGCGTCCAGGTGCTCTCATCAATGGAGAGACCTCTCCTTAGTTTATAGCTGTGCTTTTCACATATATTTACAGGCTGAATCTTTTCTAAGAGCACTGAACACCATTAAAGATGTCTACATCTGCATAGTTTTGGCGGGTATGCCTATCGACCAACATAAAAAGTGATTGACCGGGTATTTCTAATGGTCCGATTCGTTTCAAATTTGGCATACAGGATAATTTGCACATACTCAACATACTGATAAAATTTCATAAGACTATGTCAACTACTAGCGTTGGTAAAGGGTTGAAAACCCTATTGACCAGCATAAAAAGTAATTGACCGGCTATTTCTAATTATTGTCCGATTCGTTTCAAATTTGGCATACAGGATAATTCACACATACTAAACATACTGTTGAAGTTTCATCAAAATATAATGATGTTTAGGGGTGGTAAGGGGTTGAAAACCCTATTGACCAGCATAAAAAGTGATTGAGCGGGTATTTCTAATTGTCCGATTCGTTTCAAATTTGGCATACAGGATGATTTACACATATTTAAGATACTGTTGAAATTTCATCGAAATATAATGATGTTTAGTAGTGGTTAGGGGTTGAAAACCCTATTGACCATCATAAAAAGTGATTGACCGGGTATTTCCAATTGTCCGATTTGTTTCGAATTTGTCATACAGGATAATTTGTACATACTGTTAAAATTTCATAAGAATATGTTGAATACTAGGGGTGGTAAGGGGTTGAAAACCCTATTGATCAGCATAAAAAGTGATTGACGGGTTATTTCTAATTGTCCGATTCGTTTCAAATTTGGCATTTAGGATAATTCATACACACTAAACATACTGTTGCAGTATCATCAAAATATAATGATGTTTAGGGGTGGTTAGAGGCTAAAAACCCTATTGACCAGCATAAAAGTTATTGACCGGGTATTTCTAATTGTCCGATTCGTTTCAAATTTGGCATAAATGATAATTAACACATACTAAACATACTGTTGAAATTTCATTATAATATAATGATGTTTAGGGGGTGGTTAGTGGTTAAAAACCCTATTGACCAGCAAAAAAAGTGATTGACCGGTTATTTCTAATTGTCCGATTCGTTTCAAATTTGGCATTTAGGATAATTCATACACACTAAACATACTGTTGCAGTATCATCAAAATATAATGATGTTCAGGGTTGGTTAGGGGTTAAAAACCCTATTGACCAGCATAAAAGTGATTGACCGGGTATTTCTGATTGTCCGATTCGTTTCAAATTTGGCATAAATGATAATTTCACATACTAAACATACTGTTGAAATTTCATCATAATATAATGATGTTTAGGGGGTGGTTAGTGGTTAAAAACCCTATTGACCAGCATAAAAAGTGATTGACCGGGTATTTCTTATTGTCAGATTCGTTTCAAATTTGGAATACAGGATGATTTACTCATACTAAACATACTGTTGAAGTTTCATCATAATATAATGATGTTTAGGGGTGGTTAGGGGTTAAAAACCCTATTGATCAGCATAAAAGTGATTGACCGGGTATTTCTAATTGTCCGATTCGTTTCAAATTTGGCATACAGGATGATTTACACATACTAAACATACTGTTGAAGTTTCATCATAATATAATGATGTTTAGGGGTGGTTAGGGGTTAAAAACACTATTGATCAGCATAAAAAGTGATTGACCGGGTATTTCTAATTGTCCGATTCGTTTCAAATTTGGCATACAGGATGATTCACACATACTCAACATACTATTGAAATTTCATAAGAATATGTCGACTATTAAAGGTGGTAAGGGGTTGAAAACCCTATTGACCAGCATAAAAAGTGATTGACCGGCTATTTCTAATTGTCCGATTCGTTTCAAATTTGGCATACAGGATGATTCACACATACTCAACATACTGTTGAAATTTCATAAGAATATGTCGACTATCAAAGGTGGTAAGGGGTTGAAAACCCTATTGACCAGCATAAAAAGTGATTGACCAGGTATTTCTAATTGTGTGACTAGCTTCAAATTCGTCATATAGGATTATTCACACATACTTTGAATACTGTTGAATTTTCATCAAAATTTAATGATGTTTAGGGGTGGTTAGGGGTTAAAAACCTCTTTTTTTTACAAAAAACCCTAATATGTTATTTACAAAAAAATAATCTGTGAGTTTTATTTGATAAAATTGATTTTGGGCAAAGGATTGAATGTTATATTTGAAGATATGATCCATTCTTAGGCTATTATGCAAGTAACAGGACTTTATCCCGAGATCAGTCAAGCTCATACATGTCAAAGTGTGTACTGAGAGAGCTGCTCTGTATCAAATTTGATCGAGCGTTGCATCATGAATAGATTCTGCTTTAGTCATTATATTATTGTCTAGCAACGATTCCCAATTGATCAGACACTTGTTTCCATCAGATTGTATTTTAATTACACATAGGTATTTGTGTAGAACTCATTTCATCTTTACTGACTATAACTATCGACTATGACGATAAAGCTAATTGTTAGTTTTTGTTGAGGTATAACAGAAATTAATTTGCAAAATTCATGGTATGTTTGAAGAATGAGTGTATTTATGAAGACATGAGTGTCTCTAACTATTACAAAACAAAATTATATAATATTGAATCTATGAAAGTGTATAGCAAAAACTAGTAGTTCTAATATTGCAAAATTCTCCTTTAGATATCTTATTACACGATTATTAATAACTGTTTATCCAATTAAATGTTGAGTGTAGGCCTATAATTGGCATGTATTTGATAACTACTAGAGTTAATAACACAAGTTTTAACATTTTTGTTATCAACTGATGTTAATTACAAAAGTTAATAACATCATGTTGAGTTGCGTTTACACCGGAGTTGATAACATGAGTTATTAATAAAAAGTTTCAACTTGACTGAATCGACAAAAAAATCTCTTGAAAAAAGTTGATAACTCGTGTTTTCAACAGAAAACTCCTTGTTATTAACAAGATTTATGTTATCCATCGAGAGTCAGTAAAGATCAAAGGAAATGTGTTATGTTAATAACAAAATCCTCTTTTATCGCATTAACTTTTGTTAACAACAGGTTACTATCTTCCCCGCAACCCCCTCACCCAGCTTCCCTACCCTTCAACTACAGCTGTTCCCTAATAACTACAGCTGCAGACGAAACATGAGACAAAGTTATTAACTTTTGTTGATAACAAAACTAGCAGCCAAAAGAAAATGTTATTAACTTATGTTGAAAACTTATGTTTTAAACTCTGGTGTAAATGCTTTATAATTTACATTAGATCAGATGAAGATCATTATGTTAATGATCACACATGTTTGAATTTAAAGTATTTTGAAGACAATTTTTTGCTTTTTATTCGGGCTGTTATATCATATGAATACTCTCGTTAAATTAAATCATATGGAAGTCGATTATTTGATAACAAGATCTTGTTAATAACAAGGAATTTTCTGTTAGAAACATGAGTTATTAACATTTGTCAAGATAAATTTTTGACGATTCAGTCAAGTTAACCCATCAGCGCTCTCTAACTCGTGTTATTAACTCCGGTGTGAACGCAGCTTTAGTGGAATACTTTCATATTATAACCTGACTGTGTATTCCAAATTAAGGTTTAGAACAGTTTTGGGCAAATGTCTGTTGTTTATACCTTAATTGTATTTGTATATGAATAAATAAATAAATTTAAAATTAAATAATTACTATAGATATTTCATACATCTTTCTTAACATTTTGTGATCTTTATAATGTACTTGATAATGATTGTAATTTTATAGTATTAACTTGAAGATAAAATAACGAGAATAATTCGGACAGCATTAAGCAGAAAGGAACCAATCCACGTTTTTACAAATTTAGATAAGACTACCACTGAATTCTGCAAGAAATATTCTGTTTTCTGTAGAAAGGATCTAACCCTCACTAACCGAGATTAAAATGTAAAAAAAATTATTAAATATTTGTTGAAAACTCCAAGAGGGATTTTAATTAAGTAGAAGGGAACCAATGCTGGTCCCATTTGTCTACATAGGTAAACTACTTTACTTATTCAGCAAAAGAGAACCAACTTTACTTGGATCGTTTCAGCTGAACTGACCATAAACTGCTGTAATATGTAAAAGAGAACGAATATAAGTATTGTCAATGGTGAGTTACAAGATTAATAAAAAATAAATTACAATTTTTTTAATATTTCCTAAAAATTACTTAAAATTCAAAAAATTTCAACTCAAGAAAAATTAACACTACAGAGTTGCGGTTGCTCTTCATCTCTTGGAAATTTTGTTTTCTTGAAAAAAGGTACCTAAAAACTTTTCTGTCAGACACTGGTTAAGTCACAATCCTGGAAAACAAGGACGATGTTCCAAAATTTCCAGATTTTCCAAGATGGTGGCGGGCGCGGAGGGGGTAGAATTGTTAATTTTAATTTCTAACACCTACTTACCATCCTAGACAACATATTATGAAAAATTCAGCCTTACCGGACCTTTTGCAAGATAACCCCCTTTTTTGTCTTTATTTACTTGACTACAAATTGATTTTTGTTTTCTAATACTTGACTACCCTTTACTAGGCTTATCCTTTCTTCAAACTTTGATGATACTTGAATAAGTTAATAATATTTGTTTTCCAATACTTGACTTGACACTTAAAGTATTTAAAGTAAGTAATAAATAAAGATAGTTATTAAACTTTAAAACGAGTGTGTAAAAAAGTTCAAGATTTTCTTGGTTCCCTTTCATACATACTAACCCTGCAATTTTTATTCAGAGAAGGATATGAAATCCATCAAGCCCAACTTATTTTTATAAAACTAGGGTTAATTGATTTTCAATAGTGACATGAGAGAATAATGTGAATTCTCATTTCTTCAAATATGTGTTCAAATACAAAATTAAACCATTTTAGTGGGTGGGAACTCATGATTCCTGTAGTTGCTAATAAAATGTAATTTCAAAATTCTGATGCATGGGTAATAACTCATGCATTTCAAAATAACTAATAACAATAATATTAATGTGAAATCTTCATGGCTATTTAATTGTTATTTACACTTTTGTTCCTAAAATATTGAACACCTGTACAGCTATGTACATGGAACTATGTTGCAGCTTCATTGGGAATACAATCCTATAAATACGAGGGCAGTTTTTTTTCAACCTCCGATCGCTCCGTACAGGCGCTACGGGGGTAGAAGAAAGCGGGCATGCGCTGTAGGCGACAGCGCAGCTCTCGCACTACACACTCCGCCATTGTTGACATTCAGGCGTCAGTCGGCATTGTGCTATAGCCACGTAAACATGTCCACCATTATCGATGCTCCCGTCAAGTGTGAATTGCGAAGTGTGATTCGTTTTCTACAGGCTGAAGGCCATAGTCCTGCAGAAATCCATCGGAGAAAATGAGTCGTGTGTATGGGGAAAACTTCATGAGTGATGGTGTTGTGCGGCAATGGTGTCGAAAGTTTAAAAATGGCCGTAATGATGTGCATGATGAAGGGGGCCAAGGACGCAAATCTGTCGTTTCAGATGACCTGATTCAACGAGTTGACAGAATGATTAAAGAGAACCGCAGATTCACCATTACTGCTTTGTCTATGGAATTTACAGAAGTTTCAAGGTCTGTTTTGTACTCTATTTTTACTGAACGGTTAGGCTACAAAAAGCTTTGTGCACGTTGGGTCTCAAAAATGTTGACATGGCCACAAAACTCGACGAATGGCGTCATCTTTGGAGTTCCTTGAGCGTTATCATAATGAAGGGGATAAGTTTTTGACATCAATCGTGACTGGGGATGAAACGTGGATTCAATACAACACACCGGAAACAAAACGACAATCGCAACAATGGATGCATTCAAATTCACCAAACAAACAAAAGAAATTCAAGCAAACCTTCAAGAACAGAAAGACCATGGCTACTGTGTTTTAGGACCAACAAGGTGTGTTGCTTGTGGAGTTTATGGAGCCCGGAACCACGATCACTGCAGCTGTTTATTGTGAAACTTTACGACGTTTGCGTAGAGCCATTCAGAACAAAAGAAGAGGAAAGCTGACCTCTGGAGTTGTTCTGATTCATGACAATGCCCGTCCACACACTGCTGGAGTAACTCAACGGCTTCTCGAACAATTTGGATAGGACATTTTTGATCATCCACCATACAGTCCTGACTTAGCACCCAGTGACTTTCATTTTTTTCCTGAACTGAAGACGTGGCTTGGTGGCAAGCGCTTTCAAACCAATGAGGACCTACAAACCAACGTCAAGGACTACTTAAATTCATTGGCGGCAACTTTCTTTGAAGAGGGTATTGAGAAGCTTGTCCACAGATATGACAAATGTCGCAATCTCTTCGGTGATTATGTCGAAAAGTAACCATAAGTTTACCAATCTTTTGGTAATAAAATTATTGTTTTATATGAACTTGTCTTCTATTTATAGCCTATATAGGAGGTTGAAAAAAACGGCCCTCGCATATTACATATATTATACTATATAATTTATGTAAATTATATTTTATAGCCTACTCATGAATTACTGCAAGAGGAAAATTGGTTGATCCATCTTAACATAGGCTATATAAGGCTATATATCAACATTTCAAAATGACTAATAATAATAATATTAATGTGAAATCTTCATTGCTATTTAATTGTTATTTACACTTTTGCCCCTAAAATATTATTCGTATTGAACACCTGTACAACTACGTACATAGAGCTATGTTTCTCTCAGCTACATTGGGAATACAATCCTATAAATATATTACATATTATTGTCCTATATAAGTCATGTGTATTATATTTCATATCCTACTTGTAATCACTCATATATATTACTGCAAGAGGAAAATGGTTGATCCATCTTAACATAGGCTATATTTCAACATTTCAAAATAACTAATAACAGTAATATTAATGTGATATCTTCATAGCTATTTTGCCTAATTGTTATATAGGCCTACACTTTTGTTTCCTAAAATATTATTCGTATTAAACACCTGTATAAATGTAGGCCTATATTAATATTATAATGATAAAGTAATATCTATATAAAATTTACGTCTTTCTGTCTACTCATGATTTTTTCAGTGAATTTCATGGATATAATTTACAGCCTGTAAGAAAAAACAATATTATTCATACTTAATAACAAGAACTTTCCATAAAAAAGTACTATCAATATTATTTCTCAGAAATACGGAGTGAGAGTTAAGGAATTATAGTCTTTTCAAACAGGCGTGGCACTCGCACTACTCACACACACAAGCGCAGTCCTCTACCTTTTGGTAGAGAGTTAGTGGGGAGGATATTTTTAATATTCTTTCCGAAGAATGGACATTGATATGTCCAAAGCTCCGCCAATTTATGTAGATGCATAACAATATGATTATTATCTGTAGTTATTATATTACAAATTGCTTTTTCATATCATATACAGTTCAATAATTATTTTCTTAGTCTATATTATGTAAATTCATCTATAATTTTGTGTATTGTAAGCAATTGTATATAAGTGTATAAGCCAGTATATATTGTAATCTACATAAATAAAGTACTCAATCAATCAATCAATCCTCGTTGTGTGTGTGAGTAGATCGAGGATCGGCTTACCTGCCGCTAATGTATCTTTTATGAATTTCTTTGTGCTAAAAAAATACATTATTTCTCCAACTGTAAACTTTACTTAATTTGTACTTGCAATTAACATATTGCTGCAGCAACGATTGTTTCACACACAAATTTGTCCTCCAGCAATGAATCTGTATTCATTTCCAACTGTTAACTTTACTTGATTTGTACGCTACTCCAATTACTGAACTTTACATATTATTCCTTCCAAAATGAGTCCAAATACGGTTTAATTGTGGCAACTCTAAGCGGTTTTGGTGAGTTTAAAAATGATAAAAGAATGAAACGGGACTGTATGAAACCGCTTAGATTTGTCACAATTGAACCGTATTTGAACTTATTTTGGAAGGAGTAAATATGTAGAGTTCAGTAATTGGAGCAGCCTGCAAATCAAGTGAAGTTAACAGTTGGAAATGGATACAGATTCATTGCTGGAGGACAAATTTGTGTGTGAAACAATCATTGCTGCAGCAATATGTTAATTGTCTATTACTATTTCTTTGAAACACATAATTCGTTATACTACACTCCATAAATGTAGAGAATAACTCGAGGATATTTTATTACACTTTCAGGGCGTATAAATCTTCAACAATGCACCGTAAGAATAAATGCTTATCGTAGATTTGTAGAACATTGATTTTTCTTCAATCTGATGTATTATTTCACTATTTCATGTTTTCCTTTCATTGTTATAGCAAATTTATCTTTTATATTTTCTTTTATTTATATTTTTCACAAAGAAGCACTGATTGGAAGAGAAAAACTAAGGATACTCCTTGTACTATTTCTCTCCCAAATTTAGATAACATTTTAAAAGTCCAAAATAGGGTTATGATTTCATTTTACTAAAATTTAGTCCATTTTCACTCAAAAACAACGAAAACTAGAATTTTTAAATATTCACGGTTGAAAATGGAATAAAAAACAAAAATATTACACTTAAATCACCATTAATTGGAAAATTTCTGAGTAATTTTACAAAATTTAGAGCCAGAAAAAACAACTCAAATTCAATGTGTGGGAGTAAAATTTTCAACTCTGCAACAAGTGTCAACTTAGCAGTTCCACAACTTTAACAGACGGGCTAGGGATGGGGACTTTTGGTATGTTCACCCCCTAACTGGTCCCAACAAAGCTGCAAAGTCCAAAATTATGTTCAAAATATTCCCTCCAGATTCCTTTGTCAATTGGTCTATTGTTACAAAACTGAAGATTTTACACTCAACACTTAAAAGCTGCTGTTAAATGTCGAGGGGAAATGCGTAAACTTGTAAAGTTATTTACATTAATTGAAAGGAATTTGATGAGCTGTAAGCACATGATCAGCATGGTTTTTTCCATCGATATTCAAAAAGTTATAAGCGAAGATATAGCAAAAAATTGAAGGAAAATGTGTTTTTTCTCAAAAAAGTCACACCTTTGAGAGCGGATATCTCGAAAAGTAAAAGAAATATAGAAACAGTTTTACAATAGATATTGTAGGTAATTATTTAAGCTTCAATTTTGTATGAAATAGTCATGTCCATAAGATGCATAGTTTTCGAGATATATGCAAGAGACCAAAAAATGGTACAATTGAATCACCTTGATCCCCTTAGCACAGGGGTAAGGGTGAGGACTTTCGATATATTTACCTCCTTATACCCTAAACAGGAGTGCGGGGTCAAAAATTATCTTTCAATTTCTTCCCTCTATAACCCTTCATTGACTGGACTAAATGCCGTGTGTAGCGAAACAATATCAAATGAGTGTGGAAGTGCAAAGAAATGTCATTAGTTTCGTATGAGAGGTTTTTTGGAGAGGGGGGGGGTGAATGAGTGTACGAATAGGGGCGCACAGGAATACTAGCATTGGGGCACAGTCTGACTAGTTACGCCACTGAATCCAACATATTCACATACTATTTAAGCTTTTTCGACAAATTGAATTTCAGCAATCTGTAGATATCGTTATGTAAAAGTGGCGAAACTATATTATCAATATTAGTGGAGTTATTAGTTAATGTAACTAATATTGTATTTGCATGAGAATAGTTTGGTATTTTGAGTTTGGTTTAATATTTTGATTTTCAACCCCTTACTACACCTAGTAGTCGACATATTCTTATGAAATTTTAACAGTATGTGTAAATCATCCTATATGCCAAATTTGAAACGAATCGTACAATTAGAAATACCCGGTCAATCACTTTTTATGCTGGTCAATAGGGTTTTCAACCCCTTACCACTACTAAAAATCATTGTATTTTGATCAAATTCCAACAGTATGTTCATTATATGTAAGTTATCCTGTATGCCAAATCTGAAACGAATCGGACAATTAGAAATACCCAGTCAATCACTTTTTATGCTGGTCAATAGGGGTTTCAACACCTTACCACTCCTAGTAGTTGACACATTCTTTTGAAATTCTAACAGTATGTTAAATATGTCTAAATCATCCTGTATGCCAATTTTGAAACGAATCGGAAAATCAGAAATACCCAGTCAATCACTTTTAATTCTGGTCAATAGGGTTTTTAACCCCTAACCACTACTAAAAATCATTATATTTTGATGAAATTCCAACAGTATGTTTAGTATGTGTAAGTTATCCTGTATGCCAAATCTGAAACGAATCGGACAATTAGAAATACTCAGTCAACCTGTATGCCAAATTTGAAACGAATCTGACAATTAGAAATACCTGGTCAATCACTTTTTATGCTTGTCAATAGGGTTTTCAACCCCCTACCACCCCTAGTAGTCAACATATTCTTATGAAATTTGAACAGTATGTTATGTATGTGAGAATTACCCTGTATGCCTAATTTGAAACGAATCGGACAATTAGAAATTCCCTGTCAAACCCTTTTTATGCTGGTCAATAGGGTTTCCAACCCCTTAACAACCCTAGTAATCGACATATTCTTATGAAATTCTAATTGTATGTTAAATATGTGCAAATTATCCTGTATGCCAAATTTGAAACGAATCGGACAATTAGAAATACCCGGTCAATCACTTTTTATGCTGGTCTATAGGGTCTTCAACCCCTTAACACCTCGTAGTAATCGACATATTCTTATGAAATTTTAACAGTATGTTAAATTTGTGCAAATTATCCTGTATGCCAAACTTTAAACGAATCTGACAATTAGAAATACCCGGTCAATCACTTTTTATGCTGGTCAATAGGGTTTTCAACCCCTTACCACCCCTAGTAGTCAACATATTCTTATGAAATTTTAACAGTATGTACAAATTATCCTGTATGCCAAATTTGAAACGAATCGACAATTAGAAATACCTGGTCAATCACTTTTTATGCTGGTCAATAGGGTTTTCACCCCTTACCACCCCTAGTAGTCGACATATTCTTATGAAATTCCAACAGTATGTTTAGTTTGTGTAAATTATGCTGTATGCCAAGTTTGAAACGAATCAGACAATTAGAAATACTCGGTCAATCACTTTCTATGCTGGTCAATAGGGTTTCTAACCCCTAACCACCCTTAACATCATTATATTTTGATGAAATTTCAACATTATGTTTAGTATGTGTAAGTTATCCTGTATGCCAAATCTGAAACGAATCGGACAATTAGAAATACCCAGTTAATCACTTTTTATGCTGGTCAATAGGGTTTTTAACCCCTAACAACCCCTAAACATCATTATATTTTGATGAAATTTCAACAGTATGTTTAGTATGTGTAAATAAATTATCCTGTATGCCAAATTTGAAACGAATCGGAAAATTAGAAATACCCGGTCAATCACTTTTTATGCTGGTCAATAGGGTTCTCAACCCCTTACCACCCCTAGTAGTCAACATATTCTTATGAAATTTTAACAGTATGTACAAATTATCCTGTATGCCAAATTTGAAACAAATCGGACAATTAGAAATACCTGGTCAATCACTTTTTATGCTGGTCAATAGGGTTTTCAACCCCTTACCACCCCTAGTAGTCGACATATTCTTATGAAATTCCAACAGTATGTTTAGTTTGTGTAAATTATGCTGTATGCCAAGTTTGAAACGAATCAGACAATTAGAAATACTCGGTCAATCACTTTCTATGCTGGTCAATAGGGTTTCTAACCCCTAACCACCCTTAACATCATTATATTTTGATGAAATTTCAACATTATGTTTAGTATGTGTAAGTTATCCTGTATGCCAAATCTGAAACGAATCGGACAATTAGAAATACCCAGTTAATCACTTTTTATGCTGGTCAATAGGGTTTTTAACCCCTAACAACCCCTAAACATCATTATATTTTGATGAAATTTCAACAGTATGTTTAGTATGTGTAAATAAATTATCCTGTATGCCAAATTTGAAACGAATCGGAAAATTAGAAATACCCGGTCAATCACTTTTTATGCTGGTCAATAGGGTTTTCAACCCCTTACCACCCCTAGTAGTCGACATATTCTTATGAAATTTCAACAGTATGTTAAATATGTCTAAATCATCCTGTATGCCAAATTTGAAACGAATCGGACAATTAGAAATACCCGGTCAATCACTTTTTATGCTGGTCAATAGGGTTTTCAACCCCTTACCACCCCCAGTAGTCGACATATTCTTATGAAATTTCAACAGTATGTTAAGTATGTGCAAATTATCCTGTATGCCAAATTTGAAACGAATCGGACAATTAGAAATACCCGGTCAATCACTTTTTATGCCATTCAATAGGGTTTTCAACCCCTTACCACCCCCAGTAGTCGACATATTCTTATGAAATTTCAACAGTATGTTAAGTACGTGCAAATTATCCTTTATGCCAAATTTGAAACGAATCGGACAATTAGAAATACCCGGTCAATCACTTTTCATGTTGGTCAAGGTTTTTGACTTGCCCAGTTTTGGCAGATTTTTAACATTGCTGCTATTCCACTTTTCCAAGTTTAAGAGAAATTTGGAACTATTGTCATGAGATTGTACGTTTTCGAGAAAACTGATTAAAAATACAGAAAACATATTCATCAGGCGTAATTTGAATTTCCCTCAAATGACACATATCCAAGTATTAATTTAAAGTATCTATTAGTTGAACCTTTATATAAAATATTCATATTTCTGGTTTAATCATCACATGAAACTTTATTCTGCTCATTCCAATCTATTTTCAGTATTTGATGTTTATGTTATACGTAGCCCAATTTACTGTGGTAATCTTTATAAAATCTAGCCAAATTTATAATATTCTTACATGAAAGGCCTCAAATTGATCATAGTACCCAATATACAATTGACTAGCTATCGTAACTTAATAGTGCTTTGAGTCTTCCAGTTTTCTATCGCTGCAATGCTCATAGATTATAATCCGACTAGAGTTGAGCTCTCACGTTGTACAGAGCAGACGTGTCGGCTTAGCGCTTTGAATAGCTATCGTTTTCGTGTGATGCCTTTAACCCTTAATAACTATTGTCTATAATATTAGTGAGAAGTGTTTGAAAGTTGATTTAGTGATTTAACGAGAAGTTGTTGTTTTGTAGTGCCCTTCTGTGTATAGTATATCAAATGCAAGAAGGAATAGACTCGTTTTCTTGGCCATCTAGTTCTAAAAAATATGAACGATCCACAATTTCTCCTGAATTGGCTCCCGACCTGGAAAAGCGTTCACACATTCATATCACAAAATGGACGAGAAATTGTTAAGTTATTACTGGACTGTATAGAAACTAGAATTAAAAATATCTACTTTAGACACGAAAAACGAATGTAACTGCTCTAACTGAGACTGAAAAAGTTATCTAGAGAAAATAGCGGACTAAAAAGTGAATTACAATCTCTCAAATCTTTAATAAGGGTTTAGCAATAGATAATTAATTTTGAATTAGAAGTAGTAGAAATAACCTTATTTGAAGGGATTACAATTTGATTCTACTAAGGAACAAATTTCGTGCTTGCTTGTAGTGAGACGTTGTTTTACTTGGACTATTTACGTTTGTAACTGATAATTTATTCATCAACCGTGGCTCCCCTACTTGAAATCCGAACAAATAACAGTGGTTCTATTATAGCTCACTTTCGTGTGATGATGATGTGACTTTATTCTGTCTAATACAAAAACTGAAAGGAATCAGACGTATTTCATTTACAAAGACTATCTTCGAAACCCGGAAAAGTAGAGGAAAACTAATGGCCTTGCGGAACATTGCTATGGACAATAAACAGCCTCATGTATTGTTAGGGTCGTCCATAATCGCTTGATGATTGAAAGAGGCGACTTTCACGTGGGATTCAGGTTGGCTGCATTCGGCAACGAAATGGCGAAGAAAAATTCATGGAATTTTTTAGGAAGTGGGTCCGAGGAAATTCTGAATCTTTTAAGAAGGGGCAGAAAAACAACAAGCATCAGAGACTTTATGATGAATGAGGTGGAGCCGTCAGTCGTGTCAGTAGGCCTAGGCATAGTGTAATTAAATATCAAACTGATTTTCTAGTGTTTAATGTTTGTGGAATAAAAGGTAAGAACTATTTGATTTTTTTTAGTTTTGTGAAAGGGCTTGATTGTTTTATTTTGTTAGAACACCAGTGGAGGGGCAGGCAAAATGAAGGATATGATTTTATTTACCAGCTCCCTCCCCCATCACCATCATCATTCACTTCTCCTCCCTTTATTTCTTCTTCCTTCTTCATCACGTCCATCTCCTTCTTCTCCTTTTCACCATCTTTCTCCTCCTTCGCCTCATCCTCCTCCTCCTTCTTCTCCATCCTCTGCCACTTCTCCACCTTCTTCTCATTCACACTATCTTCTCTTCCTTTTCCGACTTCTTCATCTGCAACTCATTCTTCTTCTTCTTCTTCCTCCTCCTAATTTTAGTCTCCTACTCTTTCCCTCCTTCTCCTCATTTCAATCCATTCCTACTTCCTCCTACTCCCTTATTCTTCCTCACCA
>NC_052509.1:26664310-26692421 GCF_014356525.2 Nilaparvata lugens
TATAATAATACACATGCTTGTCATAATATAATAATAAGAACATGCTTGTCTACTAATAATAATACACATGCTTGTCATAATAATAATAAATATATTCCCCTTCTTCATATTGTTTTTGATGTGATTGAATGTCAACCCCAAATCACTACACATAATTAAACCATATTTAAATTCTAAAATAAATACAGCTTTATGACAGCTAATGAATAAATATTTGGGCCCATTTGGTATATAAATTATGAAAGAAAAAGATGAAAATTAATATCATATAGCGCTGTTGCAAATGATAATAAATCATTACGCAAGCTGCCTTCTCAAATTGGCTAGTTGTTGGCACAAGTAAGCTTTGGTTTATTTTGGGTTATGTATCAGTTTAATTCTAACCTCCAAATATTCGAACTACTATTCAAAATAATAAACTTTATGAATATATGTGGTTTTTTTGTTAATACATTTCTGAAAAATATATTATCTGATTTACTAATTGCAGCCTTTATAAGTCAGATAACTGTTGTTTATCTGCCTTCGATAAGATTGTGATTCTTACTCAGTATTGGAATTTGTTTTGTTCACTTAATAGTCTATAAATTTCTTTAATCAATGATCAGGGGTTGTGCAATCATTTGGTATATCCCAAATTTATATATGGTTATGTGGTTATATGGTTATAATTTATGTTCAATGGATCTCAAAAACAGCTCTAATGATTTTCACGAAATTTGGAACATAGAAGGTTTATGATATAACAATTTGATTGCACTAGGTCTCACCCTTTGAGAAATTCGCTGAACGACATTAAAAGGATAATTTATCCTTGGCTGAAACAGCTGTGGATATTACTATTACTTTTTTACAACAGTGAGTATGTAAAAAATCAGAATATCGTATTCCCGAAATTCATAAGATGATGTATAGCCACATCGATGTGTATTGGATCCAGCATTAACAACCAGTAAATGCTACAAGGGGAGGTAATTGATCGCATAGACAGCATCAATATTAAACTCGATACATGAAGCATACAATCTTTTTGGTTTAGCACTTTGCAATATTACAACCTATAGTATTTGTCAGAGACCCGGTTCGCATTGATTTGCCATTTTGTTTGTTGTCTTGTGTGGTCTACCATCTCTCCCACTGTGAAACAGGTAGCTTATTAGAATTTGAGTATCCTGGTTATTATTTGGAGAGTGAATTCATTCAGTAGTTAAAATCTCTGCTTGATCCTAGCAACAGCATTGATTATAATAGCAAATTCAAACTGAACTGCATCTTATTATTGAATTGAATTTATTTTATTTTATCATATTTCCAATCACAGTGTTAGTTCAGAAATTTACAACTCCAGTTTCGGCTACTTTGTAGACCTTGACGGTCAACCTACCAATTCAACAAACTATTTCATCGAGTCAATCTTTTCTATATACCGTTCACTCTGTCTAGATCACAGAACTTTGTCACTATTTATGCATTTGCTAGGGTGGGCAAATATCCTATAATCCCGAAGTACAGTTACATAACCTCAAAGTTTCCAACTTTTTATTAGTGCATGATTTAATGACTACAACTTTATAATTATTCATTTTTAGTGCATGTTAATGCCCCTCCCAGGACTGAACGTGACAACATATATAGAGAAATTGCTTGCTCAATATAATAAGGTAAGTTACTTGTCATATGCAACATGTGAAATAAGGTGAGACTAATCATTTAACCTCAAAATGGAGAATATCCATTATATTCCTGTATTGTGTATTTTCTCCTATCAATGAGCATCATCAATATTGAATGGCATTGAATTGATTAACTTGAAAGTATTATTAGAATACTGTACATGCGCTAATAAATTAAATTGATTGAACTACTATGGTGAGGTCCACTCTATGATGGAAGTAGAGGAACATAAGGATTCAGCATTGCCGATTCTTTTTATAGCCACCTTTATAGAGGATGTCATTATTTTTTATGTCATATCAGCTGCTCATACTTTTCCAAAATAATCGATTGAAAATGTATTTCTAAATGATTGAATTTACAAAATACAGATTCGAATGGAGAATGAATTCTTACACTCTGTTGAGTGTTAAAATGTTATTGTTGAGGGAAATTTGTTGACAGTAATAAAATAAAGTTCAAGGGGGAACATATAATGAACCATTCAGACTATTTTTTTACATTCGTGGTGAACTTATGATTAAAAAATAAAAAAATCCACACTTTCCTTGCCATTATGAAAATTGATCACCTGACACTAGTGTTCCTGCCCATCTCAAGTCTACTATTCAAAGATTTGAGCCAGCTGGTGACAGGGTAATAATGCGGGAAACCACGAGGTCTGCTATCTCTTCATAATGAATCATTTAAAGAATCAACAGTTGCCAACAGTTTGCAATTGGATAATCACATTTTCTCGAATTTCGAGCTCATTTCAATTTTAGGTGGAAATGTTACTGGACATTAATTGTAGAGATTCTCATGCTTAATCTCTTCCATTCGATATTTTTTGTTTGATTGTATCTGAAGCCTGATATTGAGAACCTAAATCAAACTTTGCATAGATGTGGTGGAGCTCCTGAAATTTTCACAGATATGGGACTTGTGGCAGTTGATAGAGCTTATCGATGACTATTCTAGCTATAACGTCGATCAAATCGTTGAGCTGTTTTCGAGAAAATCGCGAAAAAACCCTTTTTTGACAACATTTTTGCTATTTTAGCCGCGATCTTGATTGCATTTGATCGAAATGTTCGTGTCGGACCCTTATATTGTAAGGACCTTACATTCCAAATTTTAAGCCATTCCGTTGATTGGGAGATGAGATATCGTGTACACAGACGCACATACACTCATACACACACACACACACACACACACACACACACACCACACACACACACACACACACACACACACACACACACACACACACACACAACACACAACCACCACACACACACACATACACACACACCACACACAACACACAACACACACACACACACACACACACCACACACACACACACACCACACACCACACACACACAACCACACACACACACACACACACACACACAACCACCACACACATGTCTACATATATGTTTATATGTTTATATGTTTAACGTTAATATGTTTATATGTTATATGTTTATATGTTTATATGTTTATATGTTTATATGTTTATATGTTTATATGTTTATATTTTTATGTTTATATGTTTATATGTTTATATGTTTATATGTTTATATGTTTATATGTTATATGTTTTCTATGTTTATATGTTTATATGTTTATATGTTTATATGTTTATATTTTCTTATGTTTTTATGTTTATATGTTTATATGTTTATATGTTTATATGTTTATATGTTTATATGATTGTTGTTTATATGTTCATATGTTTATATGTTTATATGCTTATATGTTTATATGTTTATATGTTTATATATCAGTATGTTTATATGTTGCGCATTTACGGCGGAACTCGGTAATAGTTTTCATGAATTTGACAGGTATGTTCCTGTTTAAATTGTGCGTCGATGTATATACAAGGTTTTTGGAAATTTTGCATTTCAAGGATAATATAAAAGGAAAAAGGAGCCTCCTTCATACGTTATTATTAGAGTGAAAATCAGACTATAGAATTATTCATCATAAATCAGCTGTCGAGTTGACTATAAATTGCATGCCATAACGCATCCAATTCAATATCTCAATGTAACTTGGTAAAATATTAGCAGCTGTGTAGACTATAAATTGCATGCAATTCTATGCACTATTAAATAGGATGCGAAAAACTTATAACATCTCGTCTGGGCGCCTAGATGTCTTCTGGTTTTCTTGCGCTAAATTCCGGGAAGCGTTATATGATGATAAAATCTTGTGAATGATCAAATAAATAGTTAGTGTATCAGTGTGGATGTGCTTATGGTTTGGGACGTCGATATAACTGCGCGAGGTCTACTGTTCACAGAACCACTAGTGTATGAGATCGAAATATTCTGTACACATGATTCTATGAATGAATCCTTGCAATAAATGCAAAATATTGATAGTATTCTAAGAGTTATCAATGAAATATTGTTGATTATTGCTGTTCGAAGCTCAACTCAAGCATTTTCCTTATTTATTCAACTGATAATTGAATAAATTTAATCAATAGAAACAGGAAACAGAACTGATATGTTGATTCTATTGGTGAATTATTAATCAATGACCGAACATTCGAGATTTGATCCAGTGCTTCTTGTTCGATTGAAACAGGCATGGAAAAATAATCTTCTTACAGGAATGAACAGAGGAGATTAGGTAATGAATGGGAAGTAGAACCTGGAGATTTGAAGCTGACAGAGTTTTGCGCAATGATTATGGCAAACGTGGGCTACGAGACGTAGGCTATTCCGGTCTCAAATCACCGCTGACGGGAAATCCACAAATCGTATTAAAGGATACATGGGAATATTCGGCTTTCGTTTCGAATATGCTTTGGGCACGCACGAGTGAAAATAAATCTCCAGTTGCAAAAACGAGGAGGAATCGTTATTTTCCTTCTCAGAGCGCTGGACTCTGTGAATTTGCACGTGTTAGTATCACAACAGTTTCCACTGAGACTGGAAGGATGCCATCTCATTGATGCAAGTACTCTTGTTGTCGGTTCAACACCGTAGACCCGTTATTCTTGTAACAAAAAATAACAAGGGAAATGTTTCAGTGAAGTTTTTGAAAAATCAAAATCCTCTTAGTATTATTCCAAGTCCTCAGACTCCTGCACCAAATTGAAAAATATTTGTTTTATTGAACATATTAAACATTGAAAAAAATCATTGTCCAAATTTCACAATATCATAAATTGTTTTGTAAAGACATGAATGTTCCAATGATATTGTAATAGTTTCTGGAAGAAACTCCAGCATTATTGTGCTTGATTGGATAAATCACAGGTTTGGAATTATAGTTTTATTTCCAGCTATGAACTGCATCCACTATCACTTTGCGTATTGAACTGGAATGAGGTTGACTATCTCATCGATCAGATAAGTTGAGTCATTCTCTTTTTACTCAGGAAGTACACTTTCGGATATAACTCCACTGAATATTAATTTTGGATACTGAAATCACTCTCTTTTGGCTCGGAACCCACCTACTGCTGTAGATCCACACATCCCTCATCATTATCCATCCCATTACCTACCCATAAGACCGTAGATGACGTGAGTCACCCTTGGCAAAAAAATTGAGCATCCGTTTGATTGCTACAGCATTTGCAGGTGGAAGGCTTCCTTTGTTGCATTCAAAGATACTGCATGAACAGTGAAAAGGATGGAATAGAATCATACATAGCTTTTTACGGCGACATAATACAGAGATAGTTACCATGGAGACAGCTTTGTGTTGAAGTAGGTTTTAAAGAGGGGCTACTGCTTCACTTTCGCCTGCACTGAGTGCCGTTTTAAGAGATGCCGTTCAACAAGTGCGTGCTTCTTGCCATTTCAAGCAGCAGCACACAAGCAAGCAGCATCATGCAGCAGAAAGCAGTCCTCGCATCTGCATTAGGGCCTTCGCTCCTCATGGAAGCGTCGCCTTGTCAAGGCTCTTTGATGTCTGCCAAGTCGAAGGAAGTATATCAGCTTCCTTCTTCCTCTTGAATTCTTCTTCTCCTCCTTCCTCTTTCTGCGTCCTCCGTTTCCATTTCTTCTCTCCTCCTCAACTGGCAAAGAACACTCTTGATGTTGCAAGTTGGCAAACACCGGTTCACATTTCCTTTAAGGCGTTTCCATCTTATAAGCAGCAGCACTGGGCTTCTTTCTAGTACTTGTAAAAATACTTTTGGCTCCGAAAATTCATATGAGCAGTTTTGGGAGGGTTTGAGGAAGCACTCTTGTAAAGCTCCCATCTCATTATCAATTATACGTTTCATTATCAATATTAAAAAATTAAATATCATTTCCATATTATCGTACAATAAGAACCAGGAACTCTATCAGTTTCCCCCTCTTCCCCTTCAACTCTGATTTTTATCTGATCTCTCATTCCATTTCGTTTTCTACCCAATCCTTGAAACCTTATAATCTCCTATCTAGTCATTCAACTCACACCATTCAATCAATTCTCAGGTCCAAGAGAATTTTTCCATATTATAGAGCAATTATCAATATTTTTTGTAGAGTTGGAACGTTTTTTTCAATTCAACATTAGCGAGTCAGATAGCCAAGTTGACTAAGACTTTGCAACCTTCAGTCTGCTAGTGTTACCTGGTTGCGGGTGCGAATCCCGCCGAATCCCATCGAATAGGCATGGACGTTTGATCATCTCATAATATTCAACCTTGCACTTCCCATCACCCACGCACAAGCAAAAAGCTCATGTGGGCATCAACCGCAATAGAAAAACATAGTTAATATTAAACGAAAACTGAATGTGTGCTAGTTTCCCAAAAATGTTATTTTATCTAAAATCTAAATTTTTATAAAATACATGAAATGTATTTTCTGTCATTTAAAGTTGTCATTGACGTATTGCATCCATCAAATTCAATTTCATAAAGTTTAGAATTACTTTTATTCTTACAAAAGAATCATTTCACTTCTTTCTCGTTTATTCCTTTGGTATACAACATCGTCATTTCTTATGTCTCCTGAGAGCACACACATCATCTAACAATTCACGTTAGCAAACAGCATTCTGCAGGAGCAGAAGTGTCCAATATTTTTATTTATGTGCGAATTGAACAGAAGAAACTGTTTTGTCAACAAGGCATACATCTCACATAGTGAGGGGCAAGCGGCCAAAAATACTAAAGTGAGATTTACTTTGAACTGTCAGAATTGGTTGGAGGGATGGCATTGACATTATATACACGGAATGCTGACAAACTAATGTGGTTTTCACTGCTGCAACTCGTGGAAAAATGAATTTGCCTTCGGCGATATGAGCTTTTTCCGGCGAGCGGAAAACTTGCGGCTTTCAAACTGTCAGCATTGGTTCAATGGCAAGGAATGCTGACAGAATAAAGTGAATCCTACTATAGAACCGGCTGACGCCTTTGCTGGATCGTCCCGGCCTGGCGTCGTGCCAAGAACCCCTCCAGGATTCTCCGGGACCCCTTCAGGATCCCCCCGGGACCCCCCTACACCGGGAAACACCGCTCTGCCAAGCATAGGGACACAAACAAACCCATAGCCATACTTTCTTTCCGATTGCAATAAAAAGTCGGTTGCCTTCCTGGTTACCCTGAGGGCTCCAACCACCTGCACCTGGTGGCACCACCATATTGAGCATTAATCAGATAGAATGAATCATTCGAAGATTACTTGCTATCTAGATTTGAAAATATCTGGAGAATCTATGGTATGGAGCAGTATTTGATCTTCGAATCAAATGAGTTACGAGATTACAGCTTGAATAGCGATTCAATCCGAATAGAAAGACAAATAAGTTTTATTATTTTGGGAAACAGACAGCTTACGAAATCTTCCAGGATTTGCACGTTTTGAGCTAAGAAATTTATGAGAGCCTAGAGATTCTGCAGAGTTTTTGAACTACTGTAATTTTATTGTCAAGACCCATTACAAACAAAAAATGTTGAAAATATATTTCATTTATCATGAGAAATCTAATTTCATAGACTTATTTCTTAGTTGTACATGAATAATCGGTTTTTTCTATTTTGCAGAAATCAATAACACCATTCCTGCAACTGATCTTCATAGAATTATTTTTAATTTATTTTCCATATTGTTATGAACAAGAATTTGCTTTAAACTTCCTCCTTGTTCATGTTACATTGTACATTAGGCCTACTTGAAAATATAAATATTTATTAACTAGTTCGAGTCAGAATAAAAATTGAAATGGGAGTGGGAAGCTATCAGCTTACTTACAACTCTACTATCTCCCAACACACGACCATCCTGATCGTGTGTTGATGGGAATGATATTATTTTATATCCTTTTAAAAAAATTGACAATTATTTGTTGAAACACCGCCGATTTATGAAATTACATTAAAATTTGATATTATCGTTATTCTAATTGCATTAAATCTTTATTCTCATTGACTAAGTATCTATACTTTGAAATATTCGTTGAGTAATTAGCATTACCGTCATTTAATGTAAATTAGTGTATAAGCCAGTAAATGTTGTAACATCGTCTATAATATTGAGATGTCTGATACAGTATCTCCATCTTCTGTTGTAACATCTATATAATAGAAGAGAATAGGGTGTGTTTGTTCGCATTGACTAAGTATCTATACTTTGAAAAATTCGTTGAGTAATTAGCATCACCGTCATTTAATGTTAATCAGTGTATAAGCCAGTAAATGTTGTAACATCGTCTATAATATTGAGATGTCTGATACAGTATCTCCATCTTCTGTTGTAACATCTATATACTAAAAGAGAGTAGGGTTGTGTTTGTTCGCATCAAAACATGTCAACTTGTGGATTGCATACCGGAAAAATGGAAATGATTTAGATCTCCAAACTCTGCACATAGATTCTGAAAATATCAATCTCGTGTACCTCGAAGTCCAAATTTCAATTCTCCTTCTGGATTTTTCATGAGTAATGTTCAAATTTGTTCAAATTATGGGACATACGATTTCATACGGCGATTCCACATTCAAATCATATGATAAAATTGAAAAAAAAACAGCTGTTTTATTATTGCTTTCTACCTGATTCACCTTAACCTCAATAATATTGTTTTGATAAATATTTTTTGAAAATGATATTGTTATAATTATTATTAAGATCATAATAGTATTGTTTTGATAATTATATTCTCATTTTCACAAACTCTGTGAATGTGAAACTGCTGCATCAAAGAAATAATCTCAAAAACATCTGTTCAGAAAAAACATAGTTTTGAAACTTCGTTTTTCTGATGCAATGTATAGGCCTACATGTGGCATGGATTATTGATTTTTCAGCTAGAACAGTTTTTTGAGACAAAGTGCTAAATAAACATCTACAGTTTTATCAATGCTGTTTCAGCAATATGAATACTCATGCAGTTAATATGGCTTTGAATAAAGGTGCTGATATTCTTACATAGATAAAATTATCCTCTTCCATTTTTATTCAATTCACAGTCCCAAAATTATTCGAGCCCTGATAGATTGATTGACTCACTGTACAGTCAGTCGAAATTTCTAATATTGAAATGAGGGGTATTTTGGCAAGCTGAACAAAAAATAAGGTCCTATGCACATTTTTGATATTTCTTCAAGTGAAAAATGAGTTTTGTGGGTTGTCAAAACTCCCCCTGAAAGAGGAACTATTCAACTTATCCATCTATTAAAATAACAATGATTTCTGCATTGAATAACATGTTTCTTGCCAACAACAATCGAGCTCTTTGTGAATTTAGATATGACCTACACTGTAGATTTATATAATTCTATCAATTAAATACATTAAAATTGAAGTATTTATTTCAGTAAGTTTATGGTTGGTTTATGAAATTTTTGATTAATTTTAGAGCGAACTGCACGGCGAATTGTAATTGAGGACTCTGATTGGCTGAAAAGTTCAGCGTTCAGAGTACGGTACAGCGAACAGTTAAACAGAGGCGAGCGGCACGGTGAACGGTTCGGAGTGCGGTATGGCAAATGCTTAACAGCTGATTTTTAACTTTATGAAACATATGCTTATGTTCGCTGAAAGGCGCAAATTTTCGGCGGAATGCACGGTTTGCTGCGCGGTTCGAGGTTCGGTTCAGCTTGTGTAGTCTCACCTTTAGATTCAACAGTTGCCAACAGTTTGCAATTGAAATAATAACATTTTCTCGGATTTCGAGCTTATTTTGAGTTTAAGGTGAAAATGTTACTTGAAATTAATTGTAGAGATTTTTATGCTCAATCTTTTCCACTTAGAATTTTTTGTTCAAATTGTATCTGAAGCCTGATAATTGGGAATCTAGAATCAAACTTTGCATAGATGGGGCGGAGCTCCTGAAATTCTTACAGATATGGGACTTGTGGCAGTTGATAGAGCTTATCAATGACTATTTTAGGTATGAATTTGATCAAAATCGTTGAAGCTGTTTTCGAGAAAATCTCGAAAACCCCTGTTTTTGACAGCATTTACACCATTTTATCCGCCATATCGAATTGCATTAGATCGAAATTGCTCGTGTCGGATCCTTATATTGTAAGGACCTTAAGTTCAAATTTCAAGTTATTCCGTTAATTGGTAGATGAAATATCGTGTACACACACACACACAACACACACACACACACGCACACACACTTACTTATTTTTGAAAAATTGTAAGTTGGTACTCATTGAGGATAGAAAGTTCCGAATAATCTCATTTTATTAGTAATTCAATAAATCTAAGTAGAAGGCGGGAGCAAACGTTTCTGATCGATTACAGGATTTGGCGGAAATAACATAATAAAGACTGGAAAATGAACCGAAAATACAAGATTTTTGGGCCACTCTGTATCTAGCACAAGGGAATTTATGTACCCAGACAATATATTGGAAATTAGAACTACAATATGAAGTTCAAGAATAAATGTGTAGCCTATTCAAAGTACTGTAGCTGCAGAAATAAGTATCATGACTTTAGCATTTAAATGAACAAGTTCAAAAATCTAATCAATTTCAACAAATAAAGCTCTCAAATGCTGTTTTCTATTTAATACCTCAACAATTTTCTGGTGGGGGGTCCCCTGGACGCCCCCCCCCCCAAAGATCAGGGTCCTGGATCCGCGCCTGTAAGCAGCTGATGATTCAGCTACTTCCCCACCACCCATTTCAACACCATTCTATAACTTGTAACATGTTATAAGTAGTAAAACGTTCTTATAACACGAGCTTTGCAAAAATCTAATAATTCACTAACCAAAGATATATGAGTGAGCGTAAAATTATAATAAATCAAATATTAATAAATTTTCCTCTGCGCATATTTAACAGTTAATCTCATGAACGTTTCTTAAAAATTATCCCCTTTACGTTTTGTACTTGTGCAAGTTTTGATATTATTTAAACAACCTTTTGACATGCTAGCTTTATTCAATCATGATAACTTCGAAGCACTGAGGGCCCTCTCAATAATTTTTGCAAATTGAACTCACGTGTTGATTTTCACAATTATGTTGGCGATCCGGATTCATTGATGTCCTAGGCCTTTCTGGTGGGCTGCTGTCGTTTTCTCCGAAGGGATTATTTAAATTTTATGACTCCTGTTATATTACAACTTCACTGAGTCTTATACAATTAATTTCTAATTATTAACTTTGAATACTTAAACGTGCAAATATTAGAAAGGGATCTAGTCTTGTGCTCTATAAATTGGTGGCTGTCCCTGGTGACCTCTAGAAAGCAAGTGGGCTTGGACCTACCTTATTCTTTTCACAACCATACTTCCATATTTTTAAATTTGTATATAATTTGAATATCCATTCTCATTGGTCCTCTCACTAGCCTCACTACTATGCAATGATGTGATTCAAAATTGTCAAAAATAGTCCATACTAATCTGCTATGTTATAACCTAAAGAGCAAATATTTTTGTTCTAAATATTTAGTTTATATTTGTTACATAAATCTGGGTACTGCATAGTTTACAATTTCCTACTATTTATATAATAAGTACATGTATATTTTGAATTAATTTGCTTTTACCGCCAGTCAATTACTCCATTTTAATTGGTGTATCCTAAATTACAAATGTATTCATGCGCTGGATAGAGTTACATCCCATTTCCTTGATATTTTAATTTATTTTATACATTTTGTTCATGCTCATATGACATTATAAACATTTTTGTTATTTTCTGAAACGCTTTTTCTTTTACATTGACATGCCATGCTTGTTACTAACCCTCTGATCATAGTTCAAGTGAATGCTATTTGTATGCAACTGAATTTGCCACAGGTGTCTGGCTAATTCTCAATTTATATGGCTCGACCGATTATTCAGATCGCCGACTAGTATGTACCAAAGAACCTAACCTTAAATATTATATATTCTATATTATTAAATGAATAGCAAAAATATTTCCCTTTTCATTTGGCTGTTCAAAACTGTAGCCTGGAGAACCGTTATTATCTAATCTAGAGTTTGTTGACATCGTATCTAGCGATAACAATACAGCTGCTTGCTCGAGACCTATCATTTCTTTTCATTCTATGATTTTGAGAAGTATTCAAAAATATATTCCCACAACCGTAAGCATTTCAATTAAATGAATCTTAATATATGCTATCATGATAATGAATACATTTACTTTTTTATGTGAGCTTTGTACACTCTTGTTTTCTCATCTATTTTTAGATACCATTAAATATTCAAAATAACATAATAATCATTGCTTTTCCATTTCATAAACCTTTTTTCACTTATAATATTTGATAATTATCCAAATGAAATATATAGTCAGCTGACTTGCTCGCATAATAAATCAATAAATTGTCGGCTGATCTAAGATCATGTGACATGCTGAATCAAAACAAGAATTCTAACGTCAAATCATGCAAATGTTTTTTATAATCTGCCAATAAAAAATCTGGTGTGGCGCACTCAGACAACTTTCCTTGCCATTATGAGAATTATTCACCTGATGCTAGTGTTCACGCGCATCTCAACTACTACTTATCGGGATTGAAGACTGTTAAGTCCTGGTTAGATGAGCACATTCTCACACTTTATTCGAATAAAAGTGTCTTCATGACCTTCTCTCCCAATATGGTTGGCCAACCACTTGATCTAGACCACATTCATATTCATGATTTTAACTGTACTCCTTCAATCTCAAACGATAGCTGTGGCTGCTCAAAATTGAAAATAGAAAATTATTTTGAATATCTAGGCGTTATAGTTGATCAGCATTTGCAATGGGATATTCACATAGATAAGCTTTGTGATAAACTGAAGCACTGGATAAACAAATTTTATAATATCAGCAGGTTGGGTAACATAGCCGTTTCAAAATTGGTTTATTTTGCCTACATTCAATCTCATCTCCAGTATGGTATAAAAATTTGGGGTGCATCTTATTCGAATCACTGCAATAAGATATTCACCATCCAAAAAATATTATTAAAGGCAATTTTGGGCAAACCTAAACGATTTCCAAGTGACAGTATTTTTATTGAATTGAATGTATTAATGGTTGAGCAGCTGTATATAAAGAATTTAATTATTCACATTAATAAACATAGAGAACTTTTCAACCTCCGTATATCGCCTTACAATCTCCGTCCCTCAACCATTACCTTAGAACCACACAATGCAGTTCTATCCATTTGTAGAAGACAGTTTGATTATATTGTTCATAAGCTTATAAATGTGATACCTGCTCTTTCTATAACATATAATTTGAATGGAATACTTCTGAGAGAGATAGATTTATGGATTGCTTCTTCACATCCTAGGAAAAGTGATTTCTTGTTATATTGAAACTAGGATAAGTTCATAATCATTCAAGAATATCTGCTTTTTATTTTATTTTGTTATCTCATATTTTCTTACTTTTTTCTACTTTCCTTCTTTGTGATTTTTTTAAATTTATATGTTAATAGGAATCCACCAATTTTATTTATCTTAGAAATAATTTTGTATTCAGTAACACTCGGCCCCTGTGTCAGGTTTTTAACATTTTCAGAGACTTTCCGTATTTAATAATAATACTATTCTACTTTTAACTTATTCTGTTAATTGTCAATTGTATTTATGTAACTATAGACATTCATGTATGCATTGTATGAAGGAAATAGTTATTTGTGCATCCAGTGCACAAAGTGACAGTTTGCTGCACCGAAAGAAACATTTACAATGCATACAAGCACAAATAACTATTTCATTTACAAGAATGGCTTCTTGAGTGCAGCAGAGGAACTTTGAGCATGTATTTAACATTAAATTTTCACTACAGTTACCATTGAATATGAGAAGTGAGTAATTACACATAGACTGATGGCTGAAATCCATCAAATGTTTGTGTGTGTAATACTGTTATTAATAACAATATCAATTCATCCAAAAATCAATAATCCAATTGAAGTTGAAAATTTTCAGCCAAAGTTATCATTTTTATTCATTCAAGAATCAGAAGAAATACAGGTAGAACAGAAAATGAACATTCAAAATACATGCCAACAGCTGATTGGGATGGCTGCAAGATGGCTGAACCAACAAGCGCGTGACCTAGCGGGAAGAATTGTACCTGAGTTTGTTTCATCCAGCAGTAGTTTGTAAAAACTACAGAAACAGGATTCAGAAACTTAGACTTCTGCTCAAATAACCGAGGAAAATGCTCAAAGTAAACTGAAAAATATTTATAAAAATAACATAGACAACAGAGATATTTATTGTAGTATTCATATGTTTCTTTATTTATATGGATATCAAACGGTAATCATTTAACCTCAAAATTCGAATTTTATAATGTATATTTGCTACTTTTCTCATTGCATGCAGTTGGAATAATAATTATCAATACAAAAGAACTATTATTTCTTATTAAATGATGATTAAACTTGAATTCATAAACGATGATTATTTAATTATGATTTAGATGAACATTATTCTTGTTTTGGATTTCTAGATTGGGATTTTATCATAAATGTAGGGTAGCCATTGAAATTATTCTTATCTAAATCTAACCACAGTCATTGTTACCAACTTAATTTTGTTTTTGTGCACTAATCCTCCATATAACCCACCAACTATTTTGTGTTGCCATGTTGCAAATCTGGAGTGCAGAAAAATGTTTTTCTGCACCAGAGTGGAAAAGTGATTCTTTGCGTACTGCAATCAGTGCAGGAATGGCCACTTTTCAAGGTAACTGAAGGAAAATAAACTATTGTTGGATTGATTGATTGATTGATTTAACAAAAATGTTATGAATTCATTTAACTTGTTACATGGAACTTCATGTAAACTTCGTGTTTTAAAACATAATTTCATTTTATACAGGGTGATTTATAATTATGGTAAAATAATTCGATACGTGATAGAAGAGGTAAAAATAAGAGAAAAAGTTCATATAAACATATATCCATAAACGCTTCATTAGCAAGCTATACAGAATGAAAGATTTCGCCCGGAATTCAGTTCCTCTGATGAAATACACTGATGCTGAATTGTTTGGGGACTAGTTTTTGGAGAACTTATGAAAAGAAAGAAAGTTTTAGAGAAGAAAGTTATTGGGCATCAAATGTAGAAGTCTGTGTTTCTCTACTTGGATTTTTTGCATATTTCAACTTTTTTCTCAAAAACTACTGACACTACAGATTCCAGACTAGTTTTATTCAATTTTTCAGATATTTTTCCATATGAATCCAGCATAAGTTTTTCAAAAACTAGTCCCCAAACAATTGAGCATCGGTGTATTTCACCAGAGGAACTGAATTCTGGGTGAAATCTTCCACTCTGTATAGCTCGCTAATGAAGCGATTATGGATATATGTCTATAGGAACTTTTTTTCTTATTTCTACCTCTAATATCACGTATTGAATTATTTTACCATAATTATGAATCATCCTGTATATAACAAGTTTTTCCTTCAGCTACGTTCAAACTGTGTAACTTCATTATAAAATGTTATAGTTATATAACAACTTCAACAAAAATTTATAAATTCATGTAACTTATTACATGTAACTTCATAATTTTGTGTTTTATAACATGTTTTTCCTTTCCAGCATGACGTCGGTAAAGATTAAAGAAAAAGTATAACATTTTGTTACATGTAGTAGTATAAATTTGTGTGTTCTGGCACACCATGCATCAGACTTCTCCACCTAACCTAACCTAACTTGGAAAAAAATTTCCAACCTAACCTAACCTAACCCAACAAACCTAACCTAACCTAACCTGAAGGTCAAAGGTCAAGGTCAAGGTCAAGGTGAAGGTGAAAGTGAAGGTCAAGGTCAAGGTCAAGGTCAAAACTTCAAAACTTGAGAAAAAAAAACTTAGAAAAAAAATTAATAACGAAAAATCAAAAATAAAAATAATAAAAGAAATTAATAACGAAAAATCAAAAATGAATGAGAAAAAATTGATAATGAAAAATAAAAAATGAATGAAAAGAAATTAATAATGAAAAATCAAAAATAAATGAATAAATAAAATGAAAATCATAAATTTGATTTATGATCACTCTGACTTGATCACTGATCACTCCACTCACTCTGAATTGTATATATAGTGTTCACAACAGTGGGAGGACCATCAGTGTTCAGTCAAGAGCTATAGAAGACACAACTCCCCCCATTCAGTTCTAGGACCCAGCATTTCAGCACATTGCAGCACAGCCACACACTTCTCTTTGTGGAAAAAGTATCCTAGGACAAACTGCTGCTGTTTTGATCTTCAATAAAATGGTATATGTTCAATAAAAGTAGCAATGAATTGCTGATTTTCATTCCTCGAATCCTCTTCACCCACATTTAGTAATGTAAGAAGGAGTGATCATTCTATAGAATATACAAGGAGGTCAAATATCCAAAAAGTAATGAGATATACTCTGGGTAGCATGTACGCTTTCAAGAGTCTCAGATATGAATTCTTGAATGTGAACAAACCATTGTATCACAAGGATATTTTTTCCTAGTTATATTTAATGTAATAGCATTCAATAGTATTCAGTCAGTGTTCAGTTACTGTTCAGTCACTGTTCAGTCACTGTTCAGTCACTGTTCAGTCACTGTTCAGTCACTGTTCAGTCACTGTTCAGTCACTGTTCAGTCACATGACTAATGGTCACGCCCATCAGCATTTGGGGCATCAATGGTGGGGGGGACTCTAGCTCAAGATGGTCATGCAGGACCTGTCACTCTACATGGTCATGGAGACCTCTATCACACCAGATTAATATGTCCATGGTAGACCTACTAGATTAAGATGTCCATGTGAGACTCTAGATCAACATGGCCATGCTGCTCTAGATCAAAATGGCATTGTAGATAGATATTTTCAATAAATCCCACTCAACCTCCTCTCTGTTCAGACATGACTTATTAACATGGACATTTTCAATGACCCTCACTCCTCCTGTCACATGAACCATGCTCACCAGTCTTTCTGTCAGTATTCAACATGTCTGTATGGCATGGTTGGGTCATCCACTCAGTGGTCAGTCAGTCAGTTCAATTACTGATCAGTCACTGTTCAGTCACTGTTCAGTCACTGTTCAGTTACTGTTCAGTTACTGTTCAGTCACTGTTCAGTCACTGTTCAGTCACTGTTCAGCCACTGTTCAGTCACTGTTCAGTCAGTGGCACTCGGCACTTGGGATGGGTCCATGATGTATAAATAGCTGAGCTCAAACTCTCAGACCTCAGTATACTGATAAACACTGACGAGTATGTATATCATACAAAGGAACCATAAGCCAACATTGGAGGAGGTTGCTCCTACCATATTCAAGATTGCTAGGCTGAAGCATGAAATCAAAAAGAGGCATAAGGAAATCATGCTGGGTAGACGGATTGCAGAAAAGAAACATGTGGAACACTCCAAACCTCTAGCTGAGCCACTAGCCAACCTAGTCGAAACTCTCCAACAGATGCCAGTTCAACAACCACAACTACCTCCATCAAGAGCATCCAAGAAGCTTTGGAGGTATCTAAAGCCTAGAATAAAAATGCACTCCAGGCATGTGAAGGGTAGGCAGAGACAATCCAAGCCAGAGTTGCCATCATCAGAACATCGTCCTTCCTCAGCAGCATCAACACACCACATATATCCTACTCCACCAACAACACCAATTGTTAAACATGCCACATATACAAGGCATGAACTTACTGGTGCAAGGAAAAAAAAACATAAGCTCCAACTCTCCAGCATTGATGAAGAGTCACCAACATTTGAATCATATGGAACTGGAGAAGTTTCAAGTCCAATAGCAGGCACCTCAGGAGTTGGACGACAACTATGGAAAGCAGGAAAGCAGGCATTCAAAGAGGATGGGGGTGAGGAGTATAATATGAGTAGAGGATATGATGATAGCAGTGATGAGGAGCTGTCTGGAGATGGACAGGATGATGATAAGAATGTTGAACAATCATTGAAAGAAAGACACAGTACAACAGTTCAGAATATTCTTGATCAAACTGATCTAGCTGAAAAACAGGTAACTGATTACATTAGAGGATCATTGAGCAAGGACAATGACAATTTTGATGACACTTATATATATATATATATATATATATATATATATATATATATATATATATATATGTCAGGGCTTAAGGTTTGGCCTCTGGTGGGATTTAGATAAGTCAATTCATCCAGTGAATATGAGCTCCATCTATATCTTTATAATTGCTAATAAAATTAATGATCGAGTCAGCATATATATATTACAACATTAAATTTAAATATTTCTTTTTTCTGTGTATCCTTAGACATATTAATCTGATTTAGTTCTCAACCAGTGGAACACGTTTTTGTACTTTTTAAGACTTGTGCAAGTTTTATATTAATTTCAATATTCATATAACCTTTCGACAAGCTAGCTTCTTAAATCTTGTTCTGTGCCGTGCTATGAATTTAGAAAGTTAATTTGGAATTTAGAATTTGGAAGCAACACAATATAACTTAATAAAAGGGATGCTTGATAAACATACCTAGTGCTAGAGAATGGGAATCCAGAAATGACAAGAGAGACAACGAAATAGAGAGAAGATATCAACTATATTGTCACCTCTTACAGTTAAATTCAACAATTAATAAAACAAAAGAAGTTACATCATGAAAACCAATAATAAAATTACTAAATTTAGAAAGTTATCTCTGATATAGATAATGCGGTAATAACCTACTTTGTATGCTCTACATTGAAAACGTTTTAGATTGAATCATAAAACGTTTAAAGGACTCTGATTTCAAAAGAAGAATTGAAAATTATCATAGATATGTCTCAGAAGTTGATCATAAATAACAATAAATATTTTAAGAAAAGATCCACATAAAATTCATGAAATTCTTAGAACATCAAATTTAGAACACACTTGGAAACTTTAAAACACTATCAAAACATTATCAAATATTAATGATCCCCAATAATAACTATTCTGTATCTTTATATCATGAAAGCTGCAAAGACAATATTCCTCAAGTATCACATCATGGGATACTACCTTGGAAAAACTATTCAAAAAATATATGTCATCAAAACAAATCCAGAAAAGGTTAGGGTCCTTGAAACTTCATTTGATACTTTACAACTTTAAGATGAGAATTATTTTAAAACATTAATTAATCAATAAGGGACCTTTAAACATTTCGTATACTAATTCAACTTTAGTAGCTTAGTAGATTAAAAAATAAATTTAAAGAAAACTGAAATTCCCAGCTGGATCCTTACAGAGAAAATATGGCCTCACATTTCAATGTAAAGATACAACCAAAAATCTATTACTCAAACCAAGATTAATAAAATTAGTGATCCATCCAATCCAAATAATATCTCAAAATTACGATTTAACAAAAGTCTAATTCTGCACGTTTTACACCCTTCCCCTTTTTTGAAAGTCTATAATTATTAAAACCCATTCTGTCACATCCGGGAGTTCCTGGGACGTTCGTTTAATTTGGGAAAAAGTTGTTACCTCATAGCTGTTTCTTCAAATTGAATTCAGGCTCGGTGATCGAGCTCTACACGTCCAGATGGACAGGAGACAGCATACCCCAAACTTCTAGGACTGCCATCGATAAAGAGGCGTCTCAGCAGCTTAAAGACACACATTCAAGATACGGGTTCATGGATACATACGAATTGATGGATTCGCACGTTGATCCGATACTTTGATGTTCTCGTACTTACACCGCTTATATAGCGGTTATAGGAGGAAAATCTCCATTGTGAGGTGACAATTTGATACTCTCTCTCTTCTTAATTAAAGCAACTACTGAGGCGGAAAAAACTAAAAATGCTACTGGAACAAAAGGTTCAAGTCCTCATCTCTAAAAAAAAAAACCGAATTGTGCCATGCTATGGATTTAGAAAGTTAATTTGGAATTTGGAATTCAGAAGCACACACAATATAACTTAATAAACGGGATTCTTGATAAACATACCCAGTGCTAGAGAATGGGAGACCAGAAATGACAAGAGAGACAACGAAATAGAGAGAAGATATCAACTATATTGTCACCTCTTACAGTTAAATTCAACAATTAATGAAACAAAAGAAGTTACATCATGAAAACCGATAATAGAATTACTAAATTTAGAAAGTTATCTCTGATATAGATAATTCGGTAGTAACCTACTTTGTCTGCTTTACATTGGAAAACGTTTTAGATTGAATCATTTGAAGCTTAATGGACTCTAATTTCAGAAAGAAGAATTGAAAGCTATCATAAATATTCTTCAGAAGTTAATCATAAATAACTATACATATGTTAAGAAAAGATCAACATAAAATTCAGGAAACTCGCAGAACATTGAATTTAGAACACACTTGGAAACTTTAAAACACTATCAAAACATTATCAAATATTAATAATCCCCAATAATAATTATTCTGTATCTTTATATCATGAAAACTGCAAAGACAAACATTCCTCAAGTATCACATCACGGAATTCAACATAGGAAGACTATTCAAAAAAATGTGTTATCAAAACAAATTTAGAAAGGCTAGGGTCCTTGAAACTTCATTTGGATCCTTTACATCTTTAAGATGAGAATTATTTTAAAACATTAATTAATCAATACAGGACCTTTAAACGTTTCATATACTAATTCAACTTTCAGTAGTTTAGAAGATAATAAAATACAAATTTAAAGAAAACTGAAATTCCCAGCTGGATCCTTACAGAGAAAATATGGCCTCACATTTCAATGTAAAGATACAACCAGAAATCTATTAATCGAACTAAATTAATAAAATGTGTAAACTATCAATCCCCAATAATGTCTCAAAATTACGATTTAACAAAAAGTCTAGTTCCGCACGTTTTACACCCTTCCCCTTTTTGAAAGTCTATAATTATTAAAACCCATTCTTCCACATCCGGAGTTCCTGGGACGTTCGTTTTATTTAGAAAAAAAGGTTGTCACCTCAAAGCTGTTTCTTCAATTCGAATTTAGGCTCGGGATTGAGCTCTACCATCAGGAGACAGCATACCCCAAGCTTCTAGGACTGCCATCGATTTAGAGGCGTCTCAGCAGCTTAAAGACACTCGTTCATGAACCCATAAATTGATGGATTAGTACGTTGATCCCATACTTTCATGTTTCCGTACTTACACCGCTGTTGGAATAAAAAAAATAAACTAGGATAATACAAAATTAACTTAACTTCAGTAATATAATAAAATCAACCTATTTTAGGTTATATAAAACTCAAATCAATACTTATTACTTTAAAACATAAATAGACATTACCTACTTTAATCTCTTGATTCAATAAAATAGAATTTATTTGTAATCAGGGTTATGCCCTATACACAAAGCGATGAGAACATAGTATTCCATAATAGGCCTACATAATTCACAAGTTGATTGAATTACTTCATAATAAGGTATTTCAAGTATTGTTGTTAGTTTAGTCAGTTCTCTTACATAAATTACATTTATGGTGTAATTTAAAAGAATAAATAACATGATAGGTGTTTCCTAAATAATCATGAAAGCTTTTCATTAGAATCAAAAAGACAAATAAGTTCTATAACAAAAATACTGATAGAGCTCATAATAATATACTATAAACATCAGTCAATTTGGATTCAAACAACAGTAATTGAAAATTTAGGTTAATAGCTTCCTTTTCAAAAATAATTTAAATCAAAAAATATCTTAATTCCTACTAATAGGTATTCTAAATTTCTACAAAACGTATATCGTTCATTTTCTTCCAACATTTATCAGTTTGAAGTACCATTACCAGCTTCCATTCAAATCAAAAGGACTATTCTCAATTTTTACACTCTAATTACGGTACATTACAATAGATACTTTGATGGAAGCTTTCATTGATAATAATTTCCTTAATTAAATTATAAATCTATGACGTACCTTTAGTAGCGGTTATAGGAGAAAAAATCACCATTGTGAGGTGACAATTTGATACTCTCTCTCTTCTTAATTAAAGCAACTACTGAGGCGGAGAAAACAAAAATGCTACTGGAACAAAAGGTTCCAGAGCCAAATACTAAAAAGGCCTAAAGCTGGCGTGGAAGCCATGATTAACACAAAATATTGATCAGACTACATTTTGTACTGCTTATGAAGGAGGACAGACGCTGAGTGAATCCACTTCGCTTTTCTCGTCTTCATGTGGACAGCTGTGTGATCGTCCATACTAGATAGACCTAACCAACGTTAACTGTGATTGGCAGTTACTATTTTCTAGAAAAATTTCCACCAATAGAAAGGAACGTTACAACTACAATTTAAGATACATTCTCCCACCAAGTGACAGCTATTTTTCCTTGACAGCTATGAATTCCTTGCCTTATGAGGTCGTGAACCAGACTGCTCCTCCAGGAAAATTGTTGATCTTCTCAGTACCACAACTTCTACACACACACTTACAGAGTCGACACTACACAACGCAGAAAAGCAAGGGTCATGAACTAAGCTGTTGCTCCAGGAAGATTGTAGTTTTACTGAGTACTACAACTTCTATGCACACACTGACAATTTGCATAATTCTCATCACTCACAATTGTAACAATAAAAAATTGTTACAGTTCCACTCGAAGCACTGAGGGCGCCCTAGATTTATATATTCCTCGATAATAATCATCACTCACGTGCTGAAATTCCCAAGATGATGGTGGCGATCCAAATTTCTAGTCGTCTTGGGTCTTCTGGTGGCTAAAGTCGCCTTCTCCAAGGGAATAAATAAATATATGAATAACTTATGCCTTAATACAGCATCACTCAGTCTCATAAAAATTAATTAATACATTTAAACTTGAAATCTTTCAAATGTACAATGTAACAAAAAGGGACTTGTGCTCTATAAACTTAGTGGCATTCCATGGTGGTGTCTGGCAAGCAAGTGGGCTCTGATCTACCCCTATTCTCTAAGATCATACTTCCATCTCCAAAATCTGCATACATTTAAATATTCAACTACTTCGCCAATATAAGAATCAAATAGTCCATGCCAATCTGTTGGCTATCACCTATATCTTAGGTATAACATTTCATAATCACTAAGATTACATCTGATACATGAACTGGGTAGTGATAACTTATAAATTCTTATCATTTATATAAATACTGATGGTTATTCTTGAATCGGCTCGTTATTGCCGCCAATCAACCACTGCAATTTGATTGGTTCATCTAGAAATTACAAATGTATCCATGCGCCTATTGAATATACTTCCTTAATATTTTTATTTATTTTATGTATTTTGTACATGCTCATTTTACACAATAAATGTTTATAAACTTTTTAAGTTGTTTTTCCATTTACAATAGCAGGCCATGTGGTTACCAAATCCTCTAGTTGAATGCTATTTGTTTACAACAAAAATTTGCCAAAGGTGTCCGGCTAGATTTCAAATTACACGGCTTGATCGATTATTTAGGTTGCCGACCAGTAAGTATCATAGCCTAACCTCCAAATTCCAATATTTTATATAATACAATAAATAGCAAATAAAATTATTTTCTATTTGGCTGTTCCAATTGTAGCCAGGATACCTGTTATTATCTAATCTTTCATTTGTTGCTATCACACCCGGCGATAATAGAGCAGCTGTTTGCTCGAGACGTATAAAATCCTCCCATTTAGCGATTTTTGCTTGCTTATCAAAAATAATCTATTACAATATATACAAAAATCTTTGCTCCACCAACTGCGCCAAGCAGGGACATGTTATAGGAAAATAACATTACACGGTCTATTATATAATTTATTTAATTTCAATCTTATTTATTATTGTATAAATAGAAAGCTGAGGAAACCCTGAATCTTGAATAGCCAATCACATCACGTCTTACAAAGACAAGAAAACTAATCAGTTGAGGGCTTACACATTTTAGAGGGGGAGATGAAAATTTTTCCAAGAAGTGCTCTCTCTGGCTTGTGATCTCGACCGATACGGCAGCAATACCTACTATTAGAGCTTGTTCACATGACATGACTGATGCTTGATATCACATCTAATATGGTAATCAACAAAATTGGAATTACAAATTCAATTTTCACGGTCTTCCTTTTCAATGAATATGGTTTGTTTATCATTATTCTAATATTATGGTTGTGAAAAGTAATAATGAATTTGGGGTTTTAAATCATGGGATACTACTGTTGTGTACCTAATTGTTGCGGGAATTATAACAAGACACTGAAAGTTTCCGTTCAGTATTTTCTTTTTCGAAGGATGAAACTTCAAAATGAAAACGGATACGAGTGATAAGGAGAAAGAACTTTAATTCTACAAAACAACGGTCCACGTGAAGTGTAGAAGAACAGTGTAAATAAAGTGTGAGTAGAAAATTCAATTAAAGTGTGAAAGAACAGTGTAAATAAAATGTGAAGTAACAGTGTAATTAGGCTGTGGAAGAACATTGTAAATAAAGTGTGTGAAGTACTTTTAACTAATAAATTGAAAATGGAATGCAAAGTGTTGGAACTGTCCATAACATCATAATATTAAAGGTTTAACCCAACCAAAAAACTTTCTTTTGATGAGTTTCTTTGTACCACAGATCTATTGTTATCAAGTTTGTGGGAGCCTCTTTCCTAAAAGAGAGTACATATAATTTGATGTATCTTTCATTTAGCTCTCCTTTGATTTTGATACAGGCTATTAAGTATTTTTGGTTGAGATGAATTTATCAATAGCTCTATCACTGAATCGAGTAGGTGTTAGTCTATCAAGCTGAAAGTATGGATGAATTATTGCATTTGTGGAATAAAGTGTTTTTATTCCAATAAAATTTCTATTTGATAAAAATGTATTAATACAAATGTATTTATTCTGGAATTGAGATAGTATTTCACACAAAAAAAATTCGATACAGTAACAAAAGTTAGAGAGCATACATTGATAAGCTAGTAAAAAAAACTATGATTCTAGGAGAATTCATCTACATGTTATGACGTCATTGATTAGTTGTGGGGCCCAAAGTAATAGTAGGTATTGACGGCAGCACATGAGGATAGGGCTCTTTTCAATTAATTTTCAAAAAAGCATCAAGCCAGTCCTTTTTTCAAATGTCAAGTATTTGTAATCAATGTTTGATTGTTTATGAACTCAGTGAATATTGAAGAGTTCTTAATTGTAAAATATTCCCATATACATTTAATACTGATAGAAAATTGCAAGCAATCTGAATCATACCTGAGCCCAGCGGAGTTGGAAGGATTTGACTGATTGATTATTGGAGATGATAAATTATTCTACAAGAACTTCAGCGAATGTTTTTTGAGCGAGTGATTAGGTTTTAATGAGCTCATTAAACAAAGGCCTTTATTAGTGAATTGGGGAATTGGGCAAAGCACTAAATATATTTGGTTCAAGTTTGAAAATTTTGCAACATGTTGAACACTATAATATATTCAGTAATAACTCTTTTTATGAATATATATATTCAATATTTAGAAATCTTATTTCCGTGCATGGCACGAATCCATATCCCTGAGATTTTGAATGATTATTTTTGTTAAATATTAATTTTTGATTAAAATATATTCTATTGAACCTATAGACTGAGCAAGTTCCAATTTGTTGAATTCTGAATCGACTGGAAGTTTCAGATATTGATGTTTTTCAACGAATTTTCATGATATATTATGTGTCTGACTACTTCATCTTATCCTTATTTTGTGAAAAATGAAGATTCAGAATTTCTTTTCATAGCTTTTCTTGAATAAAACACACTTGTTTCATCACTCTTTATAATTTAAACACTCTTGATAATGGAATGAATATCATCAGATCACGTGAACGAAAAAAATAAAAGGGTGGGCCTACCTGAGATACTATATGATAACACTGTACTCCTGATAAGTTGAAAATTTTCAAGCTGAAAGTAGATTAATTTGTTGCACATTCGGTTCAAATATTAACAAATGTTACCAAATATTACCAATAGTATCACATATAGTGAGAACGAATCACTCTGAAGCTTTCTATTCTCATTGAACATGAAGAGGCAATACCAAGCCAGAATCTCAGTTCCGTTCAAATCATTATTATCAGAGCTTTCAAATTGATGCTATGTAACTATGGATGTTATCCCCATCACACAATTTCCCTATTTATCCTTATCCTGATTCAGAATAAAGTAGTTGATCTCTATAATCACAAAAATCAATGTACAGTACCTATAATAAAAATAGTAAAAATAACAAAATTTCTAGTAATAATGTAACTTTTTCTAGGTACGAATTTCAAGGCTCATAGAATGACTTTTTCTCAATCACAGGCAGAAACTCCAATGATCATCATAATAGTAATTTAATGAAAATTGTTTTAATTGTACATTGTTCGACGTAAGATAAGCTACATCTTTAAGGTAATCAACGTATTTAGGATTATCATGTTTATGAATGAAAGTGAGACTGTGATAGAAGATTAGTCAAACTGAAATATAAACATTATATACAATGCTTATTCATGATAAAGTATAATCACAAATGATTGTATCAAGCCGTAATGAATTGAGCAACTGAATTTCAAAGTTACTATCCACTGTTCTAATCGCACTGTGATTTCCTTTTACTTCCAAATGGATGGAATTGCCTCACTCTTCAACGTAACAATTATTGTAAAAAAACCAGTGGAATATGAACGTCATCCAAATAGCATTTGAATTTCAATTTTCAGATCATGAAATTCATAAAAAACTAATTCGTTCATGATTTTTCCTACCTTTTATGCATGCTTACTCTTCCTTAATTTGTATGTTTGCATGGCTTCCATCTTTAGAATCTACTGATTCCATATGGACTGTCTGAATAATGTAGATTCAACTAGTAAGAACGGAAGATAAGCTACTTTACAGAGAGAATCATAGAAAGTTTCAACTCAACAAGCCCAATGTATAAATTTTTTATTCTCCAACCTGGCTTGGAGAATATTAACTGTAGAAAACAGCGAACACTGCACGCTATGATTTTTCAGGAAATTGCCACTGTTAACACTATTGTAATCTATGATTTATCTTAGTTCTTGACATTCATAACCTATGATAAATTTTAGCATAAATTATAATCATACACACATATTTTAAATATGTATTAGATTATGTAATAGTATGAATATTTATCGTTGCAAACAATATCTTTGTCTGTCAAGATTTAGCACATAAATATAACAACAAAATGATTTTAGAGAATTAAAATGTGAAAAATTAGTTTCATCGCATGTCAAAACAATAGACAAAATGATTGTTTCGAGTGCCATGTGTGAATAAGATGCAAATAGAAAAGCAGTAGGCCTACTACTGTTTTTACTGTTACTATGGTGAGATAGTCAGCCACGCCGTACCGCGTCGACTGTTTCCCCTTCCACAGAGTCGAATCGAATCGCAAATAAATAACAATAAACATCATGGATTCGCAATGAATGTGGCTACATTAATTATTCATTTGTCTGATTATCTTTAGATTATTTGCATCGAAGTTAATCGGAGAAAAAAATATCAAATCGAAAAACCCCATGAAATTTTTACTAATTATTATTTTATAAGGAAACTGTTTGATTTATTAAGGAATGAATCTGAAGAGTAATATTTAAGTCCATAATTTAACGAACAAAATGACATATATGATAGACTTTTTCCAATTATGGTTACAGAGATAATTGATTTCCAGTTGCTGTTTACTATGGCTAAGAGAGTCAGCCTCGCAGCTCCGCGTCAACTGTTTCCCACCACAGCGTCAAATCGAATCGCAAATACAACAATATACATCAATGGATTTGCAATGACAGTGGCTACATTAATTATTCGTCTCATTCCCCTTTAAAACTACTTGCTTCGAAGTTATTCGGAGGAAAACAAAAAAATCAAATCGAAAAACCCCTAAATTTTTACATATATATTATTTTATCAAGAAAACTGTCAATTTTATTGAAAAGTGAATATCGCTTATATTTAGTCCTAATGTACGAATCGAATGTCATATAAGAGAACTGGTTCCGATCAATGGGTACAGAGA
>NC_052509.1:26692521-26740058 GCF_014356525.2 Nilaparvata lugens
CATTATGGACTACAATATAAGCGATATTCACTTTTTCTTGATAAAATAATATATATGTAAAAATTAGGGGTTTTTCGATTTGATTTTTTGTTTTCTCCGAATAACTTCGAAGCAAGTAGTTTTAAAGGGAAATGAGACGAATAATTAATGTAGCCACTGTCATTGCAAATCCATTGATGTATATTGTTATGTATTTGCGATTCGATTGGACGCTGTGGAGGGGAAACAGTTGACGCGGAACTGCGCGGCTGACTCTCTTAGCCATAGTAAACAGCAAACTGGAAATCAATTATCTCTGTAACCATAATTCGGAAAAAAGTCTATCATATATGTCATTTGATTCGTTAAATTATGGACTTAAATATTACTCAGATTCATTTCCTCAATAAATCAAACAGTTTCCTTGATAAAATAATATATATGTAAAAATTAGGGGTTTTTCGATTTGATATTTTTTTCTCCGATTAACTTCGATGCAAATAATCTAAAGATAATCGGACAAATGAATAATTAATGTAGCCACATTCATTGCGAATCCATTGATGTATATTGTTATTTATTTGCGATTCGATTTGACTCTGTGGAAGGGGAAACAGTCGACGCGGTACGGCGTGGTGACTATCTTCACCAAGTAAACAGTAAAATACAGTAGTAGGCCTACTGCTTTCTAATTTGCATCTTATTCACACTATGGCGCTCGAAACAATCAATTTTGTCTATTGTTTTGACATGCGATGAAACTAATTTTTCACATTTTAATTCTCTAAAATCATTTTGTTGTTATATTTATGTGCTAAATCTATGACAGACAAAGATATTGTTTGCAACCGATAAAATATTCATACTATTACATAATATAATACATATTTAAAATATGTGTGTATGATCATAATTTTATGCTAAAATTTATCATAGGTTATGAATGTCAAAAACTAAGATAAATCATAGATTACAATAGTGTTAACAGTGGCAATTTCCTGAAAAATCATAGCGTGCAGTGTTCGCTGTTTTCAACAGTAGTTAATATTCTCCAAGCCAGGTTGGAGAATGAAAAATTTATACATTGGGCTTGTTGAGTTGAAACTTTCTATGATTCTCTCTGTAAAGTAGCTTATCTTCCGTTCTTACTAGTTGAATCTACATTATTCAGACAGTCCAATATGAAAAATCAGTAGATTCTAAAGATGGAAGCCATGCAAACATACAAATTAAGGAAGAGTAAGCATGCATAAAAGGTAGGAAAATCATGAACGAATTAGTTTTTTATGAATTTCATGATCTGAAAATTGAAATTCAAATGCTATTTTGGATGACGTTCATATTCCACTGGTTTTTTTACAATAATTGTTACGTTGAAGAGTGAGGCAATTCAATCCATTTGGAAGTAAAAGGAAATCACAGTGCGATTTGAACAGTGGATAGTAACTTTGAAATTCAGTTGCTCAATTCATTACGGCTTGATACAATCATTTGTAATTTTATACTTGATCATGAATATGCATTGTATATAATGTTTATATTTCAGTTCGACTAATCTTCTATCACAGTCTCACTCTCATTCATAAACATGATAATCCTAAATACGTTGATTACTTTAAAGATGTAGCTTATCTTACGTCGAACAATGTACAATACAAACAATTTTCATTAAATTACTATTATGATGATCATTGGAGTTTCTGCCTGTGATTGAGAAAAAGTCATTTTATGAGCCTTGAAATTCGTACCTAGAAAAAGTTACATTATTACTAGAAGTTTTGTTATTTTTACTATTTTTATTATAGGTACTGTACATTGATTTTTGTGATTATAGAGATCAACTACTTTATTCTGAATCAGGATAAGGATAAATAGGGAAATTGTGAGATGGGAATAACATCCATAGTTACATAGCATCAATTTGAAAGCTCTGATAATAATGATTTGAACGGAACTGAGATTCTGGCTTGGTATTGCCTCTTCAAGTTCAATGAGAATAGAAAGCTTCAGAGTAATTCGTTCTCACTATATGTGATACTATTGGTAATATTTGGTAACATTTGTTAATATTTGAACCGAATGTGCAACAAATTAATCTACTTTCAGCTTGAAAATTTTTAACTTATCAGGAGTACAGTGTTATCATATAGTATCTCAGGTAGGCCCACCCTTTTATTTTTTTCGTTCACGTGATCTGATGATATTCATTCCATTATCAAGAATGTTTAAATTATAAAGAGTGATGGAACAAGTGTGTTTTATACAAGAAAAGCTATGAAAAGAAATTCTGAATCTTCATTTTTCACAAAATAAGGATAAGATGAAGTAGTCAGACACATAATATATCATGAAAATTCGTTGAAAAACATCAATATCTGAAACTAGAGTTATCAAATTGTGTTACCTCTGAGTCGTATGGAGAAGGCGCACTTCAAATTAATATAATAAGTTCTGACCACAGTTCTAGCTCAGTGATAGATGCATGAATATTTTCAACATAATGAGCCACCATGGGGTTTCAGCAACTGATAATAATTGATAATTCTTACCACCGCTCTCTTGAAGATATTGAAGAATGTCAATAAGGAAATCAAAAAGATAGCCAGAGACTGATTATCAGTAACCATATATTCAATCAAGAATAATGAAAATCAACTATTATTTGTCCAATTGAGTTTCAAAACGCTCATCATGAATACAGGTGTGCACTAATTTATCCTTTCGAAATTCCTTGAGACTTACTATGCCATTTCTAGAAGTTCTCTGGATCCTTAAATGATATATTGCAGACTTATTATTATAAATATCGGTAAAGATTTGTTGACTGAATGATATGACTATCATCAAAGGATGATGAGTAACGGTTGCTCTGAATAAGATCAATCTTTAGTAATTCACTAATTGTATATGCTGCAGAATAAAAATGCTTGGTACCAAGACACTCAAACTGTATATGACGAGATGAATCCGGAAAAGAATAAAAACGTCCAATATTTGTATGCTGACAAAAAACATATATATTCCCATAAAATATATAATTATAATTTTTTATAAATATAATACCATATAATAGATTCTTTAATATATCAAATATCGCAGGAGTGGTCAGCATTCACAATACTGTGAGCTTTAATATATAATTTTATTAATACTGATATGTGAAACTTCCAGTCGATTCAGAATTCAACAAATTGGAACTTGTTCAGTCTATAGGTTCAATAGAATATATTTCAATCAATAATTAATATTTAACAAAAATAATCATTTAAAATCTCAGGGATATGGATTCGTGCCATGCACGGAAATAAGATTTCTAAATATTGAATATATATATTCATAAAAAGAGTTATTACTGAATATATTATAGTGTTCAACATGTTGCAAAATTCTCAAACTTGAACCAAATATATTTAGTGCTTTGCCCAATTCCCCAATTCACTAATAAAGGCCTTAGATTAATGAGCTCATTAAAACCTAATCACTCGCTCAAAAAACATTCGCTGAAGTTCTTGTAGAATAATTTATCATCTCCAATAATCAATTAGTCAAATCCTTCCAACTCCGCTGGGCTCAGGTATGTTTCAGATTGCTTGCAATTTTCTATCAGTATTAAATGTATATGGGAATATTTTACAATTAAGAACTCTTCAATATTCACTGAGTTCATAAACAATCAAACATTGATTACAAATACTTGACATTTGAAAAAATTACTGGCTTGATGCTTTTTTGAAAATTAATTGAAAAGAGCCCTATCCTCATGTGCTGCCGTCAATACCTACTATCACTTCGGGCCCCACAACTAATCAATGACGTCATAACATGTAGATGAATTCTCCCTAGAATCATAGTTTTTTTTTTACTAGCTTATCAATGTATGCTCTCTAACTTTTGTTACTGTATCGAATTTTTATTGTGTGAAATACTATCTCAATTCCAGAATAAATACATTTGTATTAAATACATTTTTATCAAATAGAAATTTTATTGGAATAAAAACACTTTATTCCACAAATGCAATAATTCATCCATACTTTCAGCTTGATAGACTAACACCTACTCGATTCAGTGATAGAGCTATTGATAAATTTATCTCAACCAAAAATACTTAATAATAGCCTGTATCAAAATCAAAGGAGAGCTAAATGAAAGATACATCAAATTATATGTAACTCTCTTTTAGGAAAGAGGCTCCCACAAACTTGATAACAATAGATCTGTGGTACAAAGAAACTCATCAAAAGAAAGTTTTTTGGTTGGGTTAAACCTTTAATATTATGATGTTATGGACAGTTCCAACACTTTGCATTCATTTTCAATTTATTAGTTAAAAGTACTTCACACACTTTATTTACACTGTTCTTTCACACTTTAATTGAATTTTCCACTCACACTTTATTTACACTGTTCTTCTACACTTCACGTGGACCATTGTTTTGTAGAATTAAAGTTCTTTCTCCTTATCACTCGTATCCGTTTTCATTTTGAAGTTTCATCCTTTGAAAAAGAAAATACCGAACGGAAATTTTCAGTGTCTTGTTATAATTCCCGCAACAATTAGGTACACAACAGTCGTATCCCATGATTTAAAACCCCAAATTCATTATTACTTTTCACAACCTAATATTAGAATAATGATAAACAAACCATATTCATTGAAAAGGAAGACCGTGAAAATTGAATTTGTAATTCCAATTTTGTTGATTACCATATTAGATGTGATAACAAGCATCAGTGCTCTTATTTCGCTTGCTTACCGCCAGTAGATCATCGATCTACATGTGATGACATCATAGTTTATCATAGCTTCAGTTGTGAGGCCTGAAGTAAGAGCCTGTTCACATGACAGCAATTTACGCTCGGTTGTCGCGCGATTGACCAACCAAGTGGTTGCCAGGTACATGGTGCCATACACATGCAGTAATTCAGTAGTAATTCAGTCAATTTCAGTAGTCGCCGGCTAATCGCGGCGGTTGTAATCTCAGACTTAACCAAGAGCAAATCGCTCATGAATCGCGGTCATGTGTACAAGACTGGCAAATCGAGCAATTTGCGAACCGCGCAACAACTGAGTATAAGTCACTGTCATGTGAACAAGCTCTAATAGTAGGTATTGCTGCCGTATCGGTCGAGATCACAAGCCAGAGAGAGCACTTCTTGGAAAAATTGTCATCTCCCCCTCTAAAATGTGTAAGCCCTCATCTGATTGGTTTTCTTGTCTTTGTAAGACGTGATGTGATTGGCTATTCAAGATTCAGGGTTTCCTCAGCTTTTTGTTATACAATAATAAATAATATTGAATTTAAATAAAATTATATAATAGACCGTGTAATGTTATTTTCCTATAACATGTGCCCTGCTTAGCCGCAGTTGGTGGAGCAAAGATTTTTGTATATATTGTAATAGATTATTTTTGATAAGCAAGCAAAAATCGGTAAATGGGAGGATTTTATAGGTCTCGAGCAAACAGCTGCTCTATTATTGCCAGGTGCGATAGCAACAAATGAAAGATAAGATGATAACAGGTATCCTGGCTACAATTAGAACAGCCAAATAGAAAATAATTTTATTTGCTATTTATTGTATTATATAAAATATTGGAAGTTGGAGGTTAGGCTATAATACTTACTGGTCGGCAACCTAAAATAATCGATGAAGCCGTGTAATTTGAAATCTAGCCAGACACCTTTGGCAAATTTTTGTTGTAAACAAATAGCATTCAACTAGAGGATTTGGTAACCACATGGCCTGCTATTGTAAATGGAAAAACAACTTGAAAAGTTTATAAACATTTATTGTGTAAAATGAGCAATACATAAAATAAATAAAAATATTAAGGAAGTATATTTAATAGGCACATGGATACATTTGTAATTTCTAGATGAACCAATCAAATTGCAGTGGTTGATTAGCGGCAATAACGAGCCGATTCAAGAATAACCATCAGTATTTATATAAATGATAAGAATTTATAAGTTATCACTACCCAGTTCATGTATCGGATGTAATCCAAGTAATTATAAGATGTTATACCTAAGATATAGGTGATAGCCAACAGATTTGCATGGACTATTTGATTCTTATATTGGCGAAGTAGTTGAATATTTAAATGTATGCAGATTTTGAAGATGGAAGTATGATCTTGGAGAATAGGGGTAGATCAGAGCCCACTCGCTTGCCAGACATCACCATGGAACGCCACTAAGTTTATAGAGCACAAGTCCCTTTTTGTTACATTGTATGTTTGAAAGATTTCAAGTTTAAATGTATTAGTTAATTTTTATAAGACTTAGTGATGCTGTATTAAGGCATAAGTTATTCATATATTTATTTATCCCCTTGGAGAAGGTGACTTCAGCCATCAGAAAACCCAAGACGACTAGAAATTCGGATCGCCACCATCATCTTGAGAATTTCAGCACGTGAGTGATGATTATTATCGAGGAATATATAAATCTAGGGCACCCTCAGTGCTTCGAGTGGAACAAGATTTAAGAATCTAGCTTGTCGAAAGGTTATATAAATATTGAAATTAATATAAATTTGTACAAGTCTTAAAAAGTACAAAAACGTGTTCCACTAGTTGAGAACTAAATCAGATTTATATGTCTAAGGATACACAGAAGAAAGAAATATTTAAATTTAATGTTGTAATATATATATGCTGACTCAATCATTAATTTTATTAGCAAATTATAAAGATATAGATGGAGCTCATATTCACTGAATAAATTGACTTATCTAAATCCCACCAGATGCCAAACCTCAAGCCCTGAGATATATATATATATATATAATATATATATATATATATATATATATATATATATATATATAAAAGTGTCATCAAAATTGTCATTGTCCTTGCTCAATGATCCTCTAATGTAATCAGCTACCTGTTTTCCAGCTAGATCAGTTTGATCAAGAATATTCTGAACTGTTGTACTGTGTCTTTCTTTCAATGATTGTTCAACATTCTCATCATCATCCTGTCCATCTCCAGACAGCTCCTCATCACTGCTATCATCATATCCTCTACTCATATTATACTCCTCACCCCCATCCTCTTTGAATGCCTGCTTTCCTGCTTTCCTTAGTTGTCATCCAACTCCTGAGGTGCCTGCTATTGGACTTTAAACTTCTCCAGTTCCATATGATTCAAATGTTGGTGACTCTTCATCAATGCTGGAGAGTTGGAGCTTATGTTTTGCTTTCCTTGCACCAGTAAGTTCACGCCTTGTATATGTGGCATGTTTAACAATTGGTGTTGTTGGTGGAGTAGGATATATGTGGTGTGTTGATGCTGCTGAGGAAGGACGATGTTCTGAAGATGGCAACTCTGGCTTGGATTGTCTCTGCCTACCCTTCACACGCCTGGAGTGCATTTTTATTCTAGGCTTTAGATACCTCCAAAGCTTCTTGGATGCTCTTGATGGAGGTAGTTGTGGTTGTTGAACTGGCATCTGTTGGAGAGTTTCGAATAGGTTGGCTAGTGGCTCAGCTAGAGGTTTGGAGTGTTCCACATGTTTCTTTTCTGCAATCCATCTACCCAGCATGATTTCCTTATGCCTCTTTTTGATTCCATGCTTCAGCCTAGCAATCTTGAATATGGTAGGAGCAACCTCCTCCAATGTTGGCTTATGGTTCCTTTGTATGATATACATACTTGACAGTGTTTATCAGTATACTGAGGTCTGAGAGTTTGAGCTCAGCTATTTATACATCATGGACCCATCCCAAGTGCCAAGTGCCACTGACTGAACAGTGACTGAACAGTGACTGAACAGTGACTGAACAGTGACTGAACAGTGACTGAACAGTGACTGAACAGTGACTGAACAGTAACTGAACAGTAACTGAACAGTAACTGAACAGTGACTGGACAGTGACTGAACAGTGACTTAACAGTGACTGATCAGTAATTGAACTGACTGACTGACCACTGAGTGGATGACCCAACCATGCCATACAGACATGTTGAATACTGACAGAAAGACTGGTGAGCATGGTTCATGTGACAGGAGGAGTGAGGGTCATTGAAAATGTCCATGTTAAATAAGTCATGTCTGAACAGAGAGGAGGTTGAGTGGGATTTATTGAAAATATCTATCTACAATGCCATTCTGATCTAGAGCAGCATGGCCATGTTGATCTAGAGTCTCACATGGACATCTTAATCTAGTAGGTCTACCATGGGCATATTAATCTGGTGTGATAGAGGTCTCCATGACCATGTAGAGTGACAGGTCCGGCATGACCATCTTGAGCTAGAGTCCCCCCCCCCATTGATGCCCCAAATGCTGATGGGCGTGACCATTAGTCATGTGACTGAACAGTGACTGAACAGTGACTGAAGAGTGACTGAACACTGACTGAATACTATTGGATGCTATTACATTAAATATAACTAGGGAAGAATATCCTTGTGATACAATGAACAGTGACTGAACAGCTCAGTATTCTGTGACTTAGTGACTAAGCTAAGTATCCAACCATGCCATACAGACATGTTGAATACTGACAGAAAGACTGGTGTGCATGGTTCATGTGACAGGAGGAGTGAGGGTCATTGAAAATGTCCATGTTAAATAAGTCATAAGAGAAGTGTGTGGCTGTGCTGCAATGTGCTGAAATGCTGGGTCCTAGTACTGAATGTGAGGAATTGTGTCTTCTATAATCACAGTCCTATAGGTTAGGTTAGGTTAGGTTGAAAATTTTTCTCCAAGTTAGGTTAGGTTAGGTGGAGAAGTCTGATGCATGGTGTGCCAGAACACACAAATTTATACTACTACATGTAACAAAAAGTTATACTTTTTCTTTAATCTTTACCGACATCGTGCTGGAAAGGAAAAACATGTTATAAAACACGAAATTATGAAGTTACATGTAATAAGTTACATGAATTTATAAATTTTTGTTAAAGTTGTTATATAACTATAACATTTTATAACGAAGTTACACAGTTTAAACGTAGCTGAAGGAAAACTGTTCACATTCTAGAATTCATAACTGAGACTCTTGAAAGCATACATGCTACCCAGAGGATATCTCATTACTTTTTGGATATTTGACCTCCTTGTATATTCTATAGAATGATCACTCCTTCTTACATTACCAAATGTGGGTGAAGAGGATTCGAGGAATAAGAATCAGCAATCCATTGCTACTTTTATTGAACATATACCATTTTATTGAAGATCAAAAAGGCAGCAGTTTGTCCTAGGATACTTTTTTCCACAAAGAGAAGTGTGTGGCTGTGCTGCAATGTGCTGGAATGCTGGGTCCTAGAACTGAATGTGGGGAATTGTGTCTTCTATAGCTCTTGACTGAACACTGATGGTCCTCCCACTGTTGTGAACACTATATATACACTCCAGAGTGACAGGGAGGCCTCCCAATTTATTATTTTTCATTTTTTTTTATTTATTCATTTATTTTTAATTTTTCATTATTAATTTTTTTTCATTCATTTTTGATTTTTCGTTATTAATTTCTTTTATTATTCTTATTTTTGATTTTTCGTTATTAATTTTTTTTTTCTCAAGTTTTTAAGTTTTGACCTTGACCTTGACCTTCACTTTCACCTTCACCTTGAGTTTGACCTTGACCTTTGACCTTCAGGTTAGGTTAGGTTAGGTTAGGTTAGGTTGAAAATTTCTCTCCAAGTTAGGTTAGGTTAGGTGGAGAAGTCTGATGCATGGTGTGCCAGAACACACAAATTTATACTACTACATGTAACAAAAAGTTATACTTTTTCTTTAATCTCTACCGACATCGTGCTGGAAAGGAAAAACATGTTATAAAACACGAAATTATGAAGTTACATGTAATAAGTTACATGAATTTATAAATTTTTGTTAAAGTTGTTATATAACTATAACATTTTATAACGAAGTTACACAGTTTAAACGTAGCTGAAGGAAAAACTTGTTATATACAGGGTGATTCATAATTATGGTAAAATAATTCAATACGTGATATTAGAGGTAGAAATAAGAAAAAAAGTTCCTATAAACATATATCCATAATCGCTTCATTAGCGAGCTATACAGAGTGGAAGATTTCACCCGGAATCCATATGCTGGATTCATATGGAAAAATAACTGAAAAATTGAATAAAACTAGTCTGGAATCTGTAGTGTGAGTAGTTTTTGAGAAAAAAGTTGAAATATGCAAAAAATCCAAGTAGCTCAATAACTTTCTTTTTTAAAACTTTCTTTCTTTTCATAAGTTTTTCAAAAACTAGTCCCCAAACAATTCAGCATCAGTGAATTTCATCAGAGGAACTGAATTCCGGGCGAAATCTTTCATCCTGTATAGCTCGCTAATAAAGTGTTTATGGATATATGTTTATAAGAACTTTTTCTCTTATTTTTACCTCTACTATCACATATTGAATTATTTTACCATAATTATAAATCACCCTGTATAACATGAAATTATGTTTTAAAACACGATGTTACATGTAACAAGTTAAATGGATTCATAACATTTTTGTTGAATCAATCAATCAATCAAACAATAGTTTATTTTCCTTCGGTTACCTTGAAAAGTGGACATTCCTGCACTGATTGCAGTAAGCAAAGAATCACTTTTCCACTCTGGTGCAGAAAAAATATTTTCTGCACTCCAGATTTGCAACATGGCAACACAAAATAGTTGGTGGGTTATATGGAGGATTAGTACACGAAAACAAAAATTAAGTTGGTAACAATGACTGTGGTTAGATTTAGATAAGAATAATTTCAATGGCTACCCTACATTTATGATAAAATCCCAATCTAGAAATCCAAAACAAGAATAATGTTCATCTAAATCATAATTAAATAATCATCGTTTATGAATTCAAGTTTAATCATCATTTAATAATAAATAATAGTTCTTTTGTATTGATAATTATCATTCCAACTGCAAGCAATGAGAAAAGTAGCAAATATACATTATAAAATTCGAATTCCGAGGTTAAATGATTACCGTTTGATATCCATATAAATAAAGAAACATAAGAATACTACAATAAATATTCTCTGTTGTCTATGTTATTTTTATAAATATTTTTCAGTTCACTTTGAGCATTTTCCTCGGTTATTTGAGCAGAAGTCTAAGTTTCTGAATCCTGTTTCTGTAGTTTTCACAAACTACTGCTGGATGAAACAAACTCAGGTACAATTCTTCCCGCTAGGTCATGCGCTTGTCGGTTCAGCCATTTTGCAGCCATCCCAATCAGCTGTTGGCATGTATTTTGAATGTTAATTTTCTGTTCTACCTGTATTTTTACTGATTCTTGAATGAATAAAAATGATAACTTTGGCTGAAAATTTTCTACTTCAATTGGATTATTGATTTTTGAATGAATTAATATTGTTATTAATAACAGTATTACACACACAAAAATTTGATGGATTTCAGCATCATTCTATGCGTAATTACTCACTTCTCATATTCAATAGTAACTGTAGGAAAAATTTAATGTTAAATACATGCTCAAAGTTCCTCTGCTGCACTCAAGAAGCCATTCTTGTAAATGGAATAGTTATTTGTGCTTGTATGCATTGTAAATGTTTCTTTCGGTGCAGCAAACTGTCACTTTGTGCACTGGATGCACAAATAACTATTTCCTTCATACAATGCATACATGAATGTCTATAGTTACATAAATACAATTGACAATTAACAGAATAAGTTAAAAGTAGAATAGTATTATTATTAAATACGGAAAGTCTCTGAAAATGTTAAAAACCTGACACAGGGGCCGAGTGTTACTGAATACAAAATTATTTCTAAGATAAATAAAATTGGTGGATTCCTATTAACATATAAATTTAAAAAAAATCACAAAGAAGGAAAGTAGGAAAAAGTAAGAAAATATGAGATAACAAAATAAAATAAAAAGCAGATATTCTTGAATGATTATGAACTTATCCTAGTTTCAATATAACAAGAAATCACTTTTCCTAGGATGTGAAGAAGCAATCCATAAATCTATCTCTCTCAGAAGTATTCCATTCAAATTATATGTTATAGAAAGAGCAGGTATCACATTTATAAGCTTATGAACAATATAATCAAACTGTCTTCTACAAATGGATAGAACTGCATTGTGTGGTTCTAAGGTAATGGTTGAGGGACGGAGATTGTAAGGCGATATACGGAGGTTGAAAAGTTCTCTATGTTTATTAATGTGAATAATTAAATTCTTCATATACAGCTGCTCAACCATTAATACATTCAATTCAATAAAAATACTGTCACTTGGAAATCGTTTAGGTTTGCCCAAAATTGCCTTTAATAATATTTTTTGGATGGTGAATATCTTATTGCAGTGATTCGAATAGGATGCACCCCAAATTTTTATACCATACTGGAGATGAGATTGAATGTAGGCAAAATAAACCAATTTTGAAACGGCTATGTTACCCAACCTGCTGATATATAAAATTTGTTTATCCAGTGCTTCAGTTTATCACAAAGCTTATCTATGTGAATATCCCATTGCAAATGCTGATCAACTATAACGCCTAGATATTCAAAATAATTTTCTATTTTCAATTTTGAGCAGCCACAGCTATCGTTTGAGATTGAAGGAGTACAGTTAAAATCATGAATATGAATGTGGTCTAGATCAAGTGGTTGGCCAACCATATTGGGAGAGAAGGTCATGAAGACACTTTTATTCGAATAAAGTGTGAGAATGTGCTCATCTAACCAGGACTTAACAGTCTTCAATCCCGATAAGTAGTAGTTGAGATGCGCGTGAACACTAGCATCAGGTGAATAATTCTCATAATGGCAAGGAAAGTTGTCTGAGTGCGCCACACCAGATTTTTTATTGGCAGATTATAAAAAACATTTGCATGATTTGACGTTAGAATTCTTGTTTTGATTCAGCATGTCACATGATCTTAGATCAGCCGACAATTTATTGATTTATTATGCAAGCAAGTCAGCTGACTATATATTTCATTTGGATAATTATCAAATATTATAAGTAAAAAAAGGTTTATGAAATGGAAAAGCAATGATTATTATGTTATTTTGAATATTTATTGGTATCTAAAAATAGATGAGAAAACAAGAGTGTACAAAGCTCACATAAAAAAGTAAATGTATTCATTATCATGATAGCATATATTAAGATTCATTAATTGAAATGCTTACGGTTGTGGGAATATATTTTTGAATACTTCTCAAAATCATAGAATGAAAAGAAATGATAGGTCTCGAGCAAGCAGCTGTATTGTTATCGCTAGATACGATGTCAACAAACTCTAGATTAGATAATAACGGTTCTCCAGGCTACAGTTTTGAACAGCCAAATGAAAAGGGAAATATTTTTGCTATTCATTTAATAATATAGAATATATAATATTTAAGGTTAGGTTCTTTGGTACATACTAGTCGGCGATCTGAATAATCGGTCGAGCCATATAAATTGAGAATTAGCCAGACACCTGTGGCAAATTCAGTTGCATACAAATAGCATTCACTTGAACTATGATCAGAGGGTTAGTAACAAGCATGGCATGTCAATGTAAAAGAAAAAGCGTTTCAGAAAATAACAAAAATGTTTATTATGTCATATGAGCATGAACAAAATGTATAAAATAAATTAAAATATCAAGGAAATGCGATGTAACTCTATCCAGCGCATGAATACATTTGTAATTTAGGATACACCAATTAAAATGGAGTAATTGACTGGCGGTAAAAGCAAATTAATTCAAAATATACATGTACTTATTATATAAATAGTAGGAAATTGTAAACTATGCAGTACCCAGATTTATGTAACAAATATAAACTAAATATTTAGAACAAAAATATTTGCTCTTTAGGTTATAACATAGCAGACTAGTATGGACTATTTTTGACAATTTTGAATCACATCATTGCATAGTAGTGAGGCTAGTGAGAGGACCAATGAGAATGGATATTCAAATTATATACAAATTTAAAAATATGGAAGTATGGTTGTGAAGAGAATAAGGTAGGTCCAAGCCCACTTGCTTTCTAGAGGTCACCAGGGACAGCCACCAATTTATAGAGCACAAGACTAGATCCCTTTCTAATATTTGCACGTTTAAGTATTCAAAGTTAATAATTAGAAATTAATTGTATAAGACTCAGTGAAGTTGTAATATAACAGGAGTCATAAAATTTAAATAATCCCTTCGGAGAAAACGACAGCAGCCCACCAGAAAGGCCTAGGACATCAATGAATCCGGATCGCCAACATAATTGTGAAAATCAACACGTGAGTTCAATTTGCAAAATTATGAGAGGGCCCTCAGTGCTTCGAAGTTATCATGATTGAATAAAGCTAGCATGTCAAAAGGTTGTTTAAATAATATCAAAACTTGCACAAGTACAAAACGTAAAGGGGATAATTTTTAAGAAACGTTCATGAGATTAACTGTTAAATATGCGCAGAGGAAAATTTATTAATATTTGATTTATTATAATTTTACGCTCACTCATATATCTTTGGTTAGTGAATTATTAGATTTTTGCAAAGCTCGTGTTATAAGAACGTTTTACTACTTATAACATGTTACAAGTTATAGAATGGTGTTGAAATGGGTGGTGGGGAAGTAGCTGAATCATCAGCTGCTTACAGGCGCGGATCCAGGACCCTGATCTTTGGGGGGGGGGGCGTCCAGGGGACCCCCCACCAGAAAATTGTTGAGGTATTAAATAGAAAACAGCATTTGAGAGCTTTATTTGTTGAAATTGATTAGATTTTTGAACTTGTTCATTTAAATGCTAAAGTCATGATACTTATTTCTGCAGCTACAGTACTTTGAATAGGCTACACATTTATTCTTGAACTTCATATTGTAGTTCTAATTTCCAATATATTGTCTGGGTACATAAATTCCTTGTGCTAGATACAGAGTGGCCCAAAAATCTTGTATTTTCGGTTCATTTTCCAGTCTTTATTATGTTATTTCCGCCAAATCCTGTAATCGATCAGAAACGTTTGCTCCCGCCTTCTACTTAGATTTATTGAATTACTAATAAAATGAGATTATTCGGAACTTTCTATCCTCAATGAGTACCAACTTACAATTTTTCAAAAATAAGTAAGTGTGTGTGCGTGTGTGTGTGTGTGTGTGTGTGTGTGTGTGTGTGTGTGTGTGTGTGTGTGTACACTATATTTCATCTACCAATTAACGGAATAACTTGAAATTTGAACTTAAGGTCCTTACAATATAAGGATCCGACACGAGCAATTTCGATCTAATGCAATTCGATATGGCGGATAAAATGGTGTAAATGCTGTCAAAAACAGGGGTTTTCGAGATTTTCTCGAAAACAGCTTTAACGATTTTGATCAAATTCATACCTAAAATAGTCATTGATAAGCTCTATCAACTGCCATGAGTCCCATATCTGTAAGAATTTCAGGAGCTCCGCCCCATCTATGCAAAGTTTGATTCTAGATTCCCAATTATCAGGCTTCAGATACAATTTGAACAAAAAATTCTAAGTGGAAAAGATTAAGCATAAAAATCTCTACAATTAATGTCAAGTAACATTTTCACCTTAAACTCAAAATAAGCTCGAAATCCGAGAAAATGTTATTATTTCAATTGCAAACTGTTGGCAACTGTTGAATCTAAAGGTGAGACTACACAAGCTGAACCGAACCTCGAACCGCGCAGCAAACCGTGCATTCCGCCGAAAATTTGCGCCTTTCAGCGAACATAAGCATATGTTCCATAAAGTTAAAAATCAGCTGTTAAGCATTTGCCATACCGCACTCCGAACCGTTCACCGTGCCGCTCGCCTCTGTTTAACTGTTCGCTGTACCGTACTCTGAACGCTGAACTTTTCAGCCAATCAGAGTCCTCAATTACAATTCGCCGTGCAGTTCGCTCTAAAATTAATCAACAATTTCATAAACCAACCATAAACTTACTGAAATAAATACTTCAATTTTAATGTATTTAATTGATAGAATTATATAAATCTACAGTGTAGGTCATATCTAAATTCACAAAGAGCTCGATTGTTGTTGGCAAGAAACATGTTATTCAATGCAGAAATCATTGTTATTTTAATAGATGGGATAAGTTGAATAGTTCCCCTTTCAGGGGGAGTTTTGACAACCCACAAAACTCATTTTTCACTTGAAGAAATATCAAAAATGTGCATAGGACCTTATTTTTTGTTCAGCTTGCCAAAATACCCCTCATTTCAATATTAAAAGTTTCGACTGACTGTACAGTGAGTCAATCAATCTATCAGGGCTCGAATAATTTTGGGACTGTGAATTGAATAAAAATGGAAGAGGATAATTTATTTATGTAAGAATATCAGCACCTTTACTCAAAGCCATATTAACTGCATGAGTATTCATATTGCTGATACAGCATTGATAAAACTGTAGATGTTTATTTAGCACTTTGTCTCAAAAAACTGTTCTAGCTGAAAAATCAATAATCCATGCCACATGTAGGCCTATACATTGCATCAGAAAAACGAAGTTTCAAAACTATGTTTTTTCTGAACAGATGTTTTTGAGATTATTTCTTTGATGCAGCAGTTTCACATTCACAGAGTTTGTGAAAATGAGAATATAATTATCAAAACAATACTATTATAATCTTAATAGTCTAATAATTATAACAATATCATTTTTAAAAAATATTTTTCAAAACAATATTATTGAGGTTAAGTTGAATCAGGTAGAAAGCAATAATACAACAACTGTTTTTTTTTCAATTTTATCATATGATTTGAATGTGGAATCGCCGTATGAAATCGTATGTCCCATAATTTGAACAAATTTGAACATTACTTATGAAAAATCCAGAAGGAGAATTGAAATTTGGACTTCGAGGTACACGAGATTGATATTTTCAGAATCTATGTGCAGAGTTTGGAGATCTAAATCATTTCCATTTTTCCGGTATGCAATCCACAAGTTGACATGTTTTGATGCGAACAAACACAACCCTACTCTCTTTTAGTATATAGATGTTACAACAGAAGATGGAGATACTGTATCAGACATCTCAATATTATAGACGATGTTACAACATTTACTGGCTTATACACTAATTTACATTAAATTACGGTAATGCTAATTACTCAACGAATTTTTCAAAGTATAGATACTTATAGTCAATGCGAACAAACACAACCCTACTCTCTTTTATTATATAGATGTTACAACAGAAGATGGAGATACTGTATCAGACATCTCAATATTATAAACGATGTTACATTTACTGGCTTATACACTTATTTACATTAAATGACGGTAATGCTAATTACTCAACGAATATTTCAAAGTATAGATACTTAGTCAATGAGAATAAAGATTTAATGCAATTAGAATAACGATAATATCAAATTTTAATGTAATTTTATAAATAGTCAATTTTTTTAAAAGGATATAAAATAATATCATTCCCATCAACCCACGATCAGGATGGTCGTGTGTTGGGAGATAGTAGAGTTGTAAGTAAGCTGATAGCTTCCCACTCCCATTTCAATTTTTATTCTGACTCAAACTAGTTAATAAATATTTATATTTTCAAGTAGGCCTAATGTACAATGTAACATGAACAAGGAGGAAGTTTAAAGCAAATTTTTGTTCATAACAATATGGAAAATAAATTAAAAATAATTCTATGAAGATCAGTTGCAGGAATGGTGTTATTGATTTCTGCAAAATAGAAAAAAACAGATTATTCATGTACAACTAAGAAATAAGTCTATGAAATTAGATTTCTCATGATAAATGAAATATATTCTCAACATTTTTTGTTTGTAATGGGTCTTGACAATAAAATTACAGTAGTTCAAAAACTCTGCAGAATCTCTAGGCTCTCATAAATTTCTTAGCTCAAAACGTGCAAATCCTGGAAGATTTCGTAAGCTGTCTGTTTCCCAAAATAATAAAACTTATTTGTCTTTCTATTCGGATTGAATCGCTATTCAAGCTGTAATCTCGTAACTCATTTGATTCGAAGATCAAATACTGCTCCATACCATAGATTCTCCAGATATTTTCAAATCTAGATAGCAAGTAATCTTCGAATGATTCATTCTATCTGATTAATGCTCAATATGGTGGTGCCACCAGGTGCAGGTGGTTGGAGCCCTCAGGGTAACCAGGAAGGCAACCGACTTTTTATTGCAATCGGAAAGAAAGTATGGCTATGGGTTTGTTTGTGTCCCTATGCTTGGCAGAGCGGTGTTTCCCGGTGTAGGGGGGTCCCGGGGGGATCCTGAAGGGGTCCTGGAGAATCCTGGAGGGGTTCTTGGCACGACGCCAGGCCGGGACGATCCAGCAAAGGCGTCAGCCGGTTCTATAGTAAGATTCACTCTATTCTGTCAGCATTCCTTGCCATTGAACCAATGCTGACAGTTTGAAAGCCGCAAGTTTTCCGCTCGCCGGAAAAAGCTCATATCGCCGAAGGCAAATTCATTTTTCCACGAGTTGCAGCAGTGAAAACCACATTAGACTGTCAGCATTCCGTGTATATAATGTCAATGCCATCCATCCAACCAATTCTGACAGTTCAAAGTAAATCTCACTTTAGTATTTTTGGCCGCTTGCCCCTCACTATGTGAGATGTATGCCTTGTTGACAAAACAGTTTCTTCTGTTCAATTCGCACATAAATAAAAATATTGGACACTTCTGCTCCTGCAGAATGCTGTTTGCTAACGTGAATTGTTAGATGATGTGTGTGCTCTCAGGAGACATAAGAAATGACGATGTTGTATACCAAAGGAATAAACGAGAAAGAAAGTGAAATGATTCTTTTGTAAGAATGAAAGTAATTATAAACTTTATGAAATTGAATTTGATGGATGCAATACGTCAATGACAACTTTAAATGACAGAAAATACATTTCATGTATTTCATAAAAATTTAGATTTCAGATAAAATAACATTTTTGTGAAACTAGCACACATTCAGTTTTCGTTTAGTATTAACTATGTTTTTCTATTGCGGTTGATGCCCACATGAGCTTTTTGCTTGTGCGTGGGTGATGGGGAGTGTTGAATATTATGAGATGATCAAACGTCCATGCCTATTCGATGGGATTCGGCGGGATTCGAACCCGCAACCAGGTAACACTAGCAGACTGAAGGTTGCAAAGTCTTAGTCAACTCGGCTATCTGACTCGCTAATGTTGAATTGAGAAAAACGTTCCAACTCTACAAAAAATATTGATCATTGATCTATAATATGGAAAAATTCTCTTGGACCTGAGAATTGATTGAATGGTGTGAGTTGAATGACTAGATAGGAGATTATAAGGTTTCAAGGATTGGGTAGAAAACGAAATGGAATGAGAGATCAGATAGAAATCAGAGTTGAAGGGGAAGAGGGGGAAACTGATAGAGTTCCTGGTTCTCATTGTACAATAATATGGAAATGATATTTAATTTTTTAAATATTGATAATGAAACGTATAATCGATAATGAGATGGGAGCTTTACAAGAGTGCTTCCTCAAACCCTCCCAAAACTGCTCATATGAATTTTCGGAGCCAAAAGTATTTTTACAAGTACTAAGAAAGAAGCCCAGTGCTGCTGCTTATAAGATGGAAACGCCTTAAAGGAAATGTGAACCGGTGTTTGCCAACTTGCAACATCAAGAGTGTTCTTTGCCAGTTGAGGAGGAGAGAAGAAATGGAAACGGAGGACGCAGAAAGAGGAAGGAGGAGAAGAAGAATTCAAGAGGAAGAAGGAAGCTGATATACTTCCTTCGACTTGGCAGACATCAAAGAGCCTTGACAAGGCGACGCTTCCATGAGGAGCGAAGGCCCTAATGCAGATGCGAGGACTGCTTTCTACTGCATGATGCTGCTTGCTTGTGTGCTGCTGCTTGAAATGGCAAGAAGCACGCACTTGTTGAACGGCATCTCTTAAAACGGCACTCAGTGCAGGCGAAAGTGAAGCAGTAGCCCCTCTTTAAAACCTACTTCAACACAAAGCTGTCTCCATGGTAACTATCTCTGTATTATGTCGCCGTAAAAAGCTATGTATGATTCTATTCCATACTTTTCACTGTTCATGCAGTATCTTTGAATGCAACAAAGGAAGCCTTCCACCTGCAAATGCTGTAGCAATCAAACGGATGCTCAATTTTTTTGCCAAGGGTGACTCACGTCATCTACGGTCTTATGGGTAGGTAATGGGATGGATAATGATGAGGGATGTGTGGATCTAGAGCAGTAGATGGGTTCCGAGCCAAAAGAGAGTGATTTCAGTGTCCAAAATTAATATTCAGCGGAGTTATATCCGAAAGTGTACTTCCTGAGTAAAAAGAGAATGACTCAACTTATCTGATCGATGAGATAGTCAACCTCATTCCAGTTCAATACGCAAGGTGATAGTGGATGCAGTTCATAGCTGGAAATAAAACTATAATTCCAAACCTGTGATTTATCCAATCAAGCACAATAATGCTGGAGTTTTTTCCAGAAACTATTACAATATCATTGGAACATTCATGTCGTTACAAAACAATTTATGATATTGTGAAATTTGGACAATGATTTTTTTCAATGTTTAATATGTTCAATAAAACAAATATTTTTCAATTTGGTGCAGGAGTCTGAGGACTTGGAATAATACTAAGAGGATTTTGATTTTTCAAAAACTTCACTGAAACATTTCCCTTGTTATTTTTTGTTACAAGAATAACGGGTCTACGGTGTTGAACCGACAACAAGAGTACTTGCATCAATGAGATGACATCCTTCCAGTCTCAGTGGAAACTGTTGTGATACTACCACGTGCAAATTCACAGAGTCCAGCGCTCTGAGAAGGAAAATAACAATTCCTCCTCGTTTTTGCAACTGGAGATTTATTTTCACTCGTGCGTGCCCAAAGCATATTCGAAACGAAAGCCGAATATTCCCATCTATCCTTTAATACGATTTGTGGATTTCCCGACAGCGGTGATTTGAGACCGGAATAGCCTACGTCTCGTAGCCCACGTTTGCCATAATCATTGCGCAAAACTCTGTCAGCTTCAAATCTCCAGGTTCTACTTCCCATTCATTACCTAATCCCCTTCTGTTCATTCCTGTAAGAAGATTATTTTTGCATGCCTGTTTCAATCGAACAAGAAGCACTGGATCAAATCTCGTATGTTCGGTCATTGATTAATAATTCACCAATAGAATCAACATATCAGTTCTGTTTCCTGTTTTTATTGATTAAATTCATTCAATTATCAGTTGAATAAATAAGGAAAATGCTTGAGTTGAGCTTCGAACAGCAATAATCAACAATATTTCATTGATAACTCTTAGAATACTATCAATATTTTTGCATTTATTGCAAGGATTCATCCATAGAATCATGTGTAGAGAATATTTCGATCTCATACACTAGTAGTTCTGTGAACAGTAGACCTCGCGCAGTTATATGGACGTCTCAAACCATAAGCACATCCACACTGATACACTAACTATTTATTTGATCATTCACAAGATTTTATTATCATATAACGCTTCCCGGAATTTAGCGCAAGAAAACCAGAAGACATCTAGGCGCCCAGACGAGATGTTATAAGTTTTTCGCATCCTATTTAATAGTGCATAGAAATTGCATGCAATTTATAGTCTACACAGCTGCTAATATTTTACCAAGTTACATTGAGATATTGAATTGCATGCGTCATGGCATGCATTTATAGTCAACTCGACAGCTGATTTATGAAGAATAATTCTATAGTCTGATTTTCACTCTAATATTAATGTATGAAGGAGGCTCCTTTTTCCTTTTATATTATCCTTGAAATGCAAAATTTCCAAAAACCATGTATATACATCGACACACAATTTAAACAGGAACACACCTGTCAAATTCATGGAAATCTATTACCGAGTTCCACCGTAAATGCGCAACATATGAACATATAAACATATAAAACATATAAACATACAAGCATATTAACATATAAACAAACAAACATATAAACACATAAACATATGAACATATAAACATATAAACATATAAACATATAAACATATAAACATATAAACATATAAACATATAAACATATAAACATATAACATATAACCATATAAAACATATAAACATATAAACATATAACATATATACATAGAAACATATAAACAAACAAACATATGAACACATGAACATATAAACATATAAACATATAACATATAAACATATAAACATATAAACATATAAACATATAAACATATAAACATATAACATATAAACATATAAAATATAAACATATAAACATATAAACATATAAACATATAAACATATAAACATAAAACATAAAACATATAAACATATAAAATATAAACATATAAACATATAAACATATAAACATATAAACATATAAACATATAAACATATAAACATATGAACATATAGACATATAAACATATAAACATATAAACATAATAACAAATAAACATATAAACATATAACATTTAAACATATAAACATAGAAACATAGAAACATATAAACATATATACATAGAACATATAAACAAACAAACATATGAACACATGAACATATAAACATATAAACATATAAACATATAAACAAACAAACATATTTGAAATGTAGGAATGTATGGGTCCTTACAATATAAGGGTCCAACACGAACAATTTCGATCAAATGCGATTCAAGATCGCGGCTAAAATAGCAAAAATGTTGTCAAAAAAGGGTTTTTCGTGATTTTCTCGAAAACAGCTCCAACGATTTTGATCAACGTTATAGCTAAAATAGTCATCGATAAGCTCTATCAACTGCCACAAGTCCCATATCTGTAAAAATTTCAGGAGCTCCACCCCATCTATGCAAAGTTTGATTCCAGGTTCTCAATTATCAGGCTTCAGATACAATTCAAACAAAAAATATCGAGTGGAAAAGATTAAGCATGAGAATCTCTACAATTAATGTTCAGTAACATTTTCACCTAAAATTGAAAATAAGCTCGAAATACGAGAAAATGTGATTATCCAATTGCAAACTGTTGGCAACTGTTGATTCTATTGAATGATTCATTATGAAGAGATAGCAGACCTCGTTCACCACGAATGTAAAAAAATTGTCTGAATGGTTCATTATATGTTTCCCCTTGAACTTTATTTTATCACTGTCAACATAATTTCCCTCAACAATAACATTTCTCAACACTCAACAGAGTGTAAGAATTCATTCTACATTCGAATGTGTTTTGTAAATTCAATCATTTAGAAAATACATTTTTAACTGATTATTTTGAAGAAGTATGAGCAGCTGATATGACATAAAAAATAATGACATCCTCTATAAAGGTGGCTATAAAAAGAATCGGCAATGCTGAATCCTTATGTTCCTCTACTTCCATCATAGGGTGGACCTCACCATAGTAGTTCAATCAATTTTAATTTATTAGCGCATGTACAGTATTCTAATAATACTTTCAAGTTAATCAATTCAATGCTATTCAATATCGATGATGCTCATTGATAGGAGAAAATACACAATACAGGAATATCATGGATATTCCCCATTTTGAGGTTAAATGAATTAGTCTCACCTTATTTCACATGCTGCATATGACAAGTAAAATATCTTATCATAATAAGCGAGCAATTTCTGTATATATGTTGTCACGTTCAGCTCCTGGGAGGGGCATTAACATGCACTAAAAATGAATAATTATAAAGTTGTAGTCATTAAATCATGCACTAAATAAAAAGTTGGAAAATTTGAGGTTATGTAACTGTACTTCGTGATTATAGGATATTTGCCCACCCTAGCAAATGCATAAATAGTGACAAAGTTCTGTGATCTAGACAGAGTGAACGGTATATAGAAAAGATTGACTCAATGAAATAGTTTGTTGAATTGGTAGGTTGACGGTCTACAAAGGTAGCCGAAATTGGAGTTGTAAATTTCTGAACTAACACTGTGATTGGAAATTTGATAAAATAAAATTCAATTCAATTCAATAATAAGATGCAGTTCAGTTTGAATTTGCCTATTATAATCAATGCTGTTGCTAGGATCAAGCAGAGATTTTAACTACTGAATGAATTCACTCTCCAAATAATAACCAGGATACTCAAATTCTAATAAGCTACCTGTTTCACAGTTGGGAGAGATGTTAGACCACACAAGACAACAAACAAAATGGCAAATCAATGCGAACCGGGTCTCTGACAAATACTATAGGTTGTAATATTGCAAAGTGCTAAACCAAAAAGATAGTATGCTTCATGTATTGAGTTTAATATTAATGCTGTCTATGCGATCAATTACCTCCCCTTGTAGCATTAACTGGTTGTTAATGCTGATAACACGTCAATGTGGTAGGTTGACGGCAGTCGATTTTATTTGATTCGGGAGGATATCTCCAATAGAATATTTTATTACATGATATGAATATCGACTACCATCTACCACCAGTAGCAATAACATTTCAATGATATCTATGATACTCAACAATATCTGACTACTCCGAAGCAGGTCCTGTATTGCACAATTGATAAATGTGTCAGTCAAGAGAGAACAAACTTGGAGGTGTAATGGAATAAATTCAGAAAGGTGAATAGATAATATAAATTTATTGTTGAGGAAATACCCGAATAGCAAAAAATTGAATTGATAGATGAACCTATTATGGAAATATAGTTACAAGCTGATAATGAGTGAATATTAAATGAAATAAGATTGAATCTTCAAATAATAGATACTGTATGAAAAAGTGATAATTTTTAAATTGCTTGAATGAGATAGGTGATAGCCCTTGGAAAGGGTCATAAGACATACAAAGACTAAATAGGCCAAGTAGGCTTGCACAAATCTATAATTTGAAAATAGAGTAAATGAATAAATAAAAAAATATTTCAGGGTGAAGGTTTGCCTAAGGAAATAGACCTTTCAGCCAAGTACAGCCGAATATCAAATTTTACTTATTGAAATAAGAATTATCTACAAAAATGTTGGTACCCTTAAATCTATGGTCATGACTTTCTTCCAAATTGACGAATTTATGCACTGTATAATTTTGGTAGAATAGCGGGGAACTCCTTTTATGTATTCGAATAACCTATGTAGACTTTTGTTTCTGTTTTGGTATTTGAAATATTTTTGGCTGTGGAATATTTGATGTCGTATGCATCCTTCACTCATGGCACGAAAAATTGTTGATCAGACCTTACAATTAAAATTCTAGGGACTTTCAAATGGATTAGTGAAAATAATTATCACAGATTATTATAGAAACTTTAGAACAACTTTTAAAAACAGAAAGAACGAAGATTAAATTACATTAGAACAGGAATAAAAGCTTTTAAAAAATAAAGTATGTGGACCAGGTCTGTATCCCACTGGTAATTTGTCGAAAATGGCCTCGAGTTCTCCTTTTCTCATTTTCACCTGAGTTCCTTCTCAGAAATTAACACTCCCCAAATTTGCATACTAATTCGGGATTGGTCATATCCCGTGATGTAAGAAATGTGCAAATTGAGTAGTGGAAATAGACCCAACTTTAAAGCTTTTAAATGAGGAAAATTCCATATTATAAGTTGTTCTAAATAAATGTTAGGTTCCTTTGAAACATGAAATAAATAATATAATCACATCTACTACGATATACATTTGTCAAATAAAGGAATAGGCTCAACAATTCAGAAGAACTCGTGCTGGCACTTATTTTGTGAACTTCCAAAATAGCCAATAATTTGTGAAACATAGATGTAATTTTATAAAATAAAGTAGAAGTATAAATACATATAATAATACACATGCTTGTCATAATAATAATAATAATAGACATGCTTGTCATAATAATAATAATACACATGCTTGTCATAATAATAATAAATATATTTCCCTTTTTCTATATTGTTTTTGATGTGATTGAATGTCAACCCCAAATCACTACACATAATTAAACCATATTTAAATTCTAAAATAAATACAGCTTTATGACAGTTAATGAATAAATATTTGGGCCGATTTGGTATATAAATTATGAAAGGAAAAGATGAAAATTAATATCATATAGCACTGTTGCAAATAATAATAAATTATTACGCAAGCTGCCTTCTCAATTGGCTAGTTGTTGGCACAAGTAAGCTTTGGTTTATTTTGGGTTATGTACCAGTTTAATGCTAACCTCCAAATATTCGAACTACTATTCAAAATAATAAACTTTATGAATACATGTGGTTTTTTGTTAATACATTTCTGAAAAATATATTATCTGATTTACTAATTGCAGCCTTTATAAATCAGATAACTGTTGTTTATCTGACTTCGATAAGATTGTGATTCTTACTCAGTATTGGAATTTGTTTTGTTCACTTAATAGTATAAAAATTTCTTAAATCAATGAATCAGGGGTTGTGCAATCATTTGGTATATCACAATATATATATATATATATATATATATATTATATATATATATATATATATATGGTTATGTGGTTATATGGTTATTAATTTATGTTCAATGGATCTCAAAAACAGCTCTAATGATTTTCACGAAATTTGGAACATAGAAGGTTTATGATATAACAATTTGATTGCACTAGGTCTCACCCTTTGAAAAATTCGCTGAACGACATTAAAAGGATAATTTGACCTTGGCTGAAACAGCTGTGGATAGTAGAAAAGTGAGTATGTAAAAAATCAGAATATCATATCCCCGAAATTCATAAGATGATGTATAGCCAGCTGTGAAATATAAACATGATCATTTTAGAGAATAGTGTTCTGTTTACTGTAAGAGAACTTCGTTGTACAGTCATACTGAATCACAAAGAAACTGGCACTTCACATCTATTAAATTATATAACTCCACACCTGACCACTTGAAAGTACTCACTTGCACACAATTTGAAAATATATTGAAAGCACCATTAATTGATGAATGTTTGTTCATCGTACATGACTATTCCAGAATAGATTGGACTCTTTTCATGTGATTTATGTTATTTTATTGTATTGTACTGATACTGACTGATCTTAAATTGTGTTTACACCAAAGTTAATAACAAAATGTTAATAACTTAACTCTCAATATCAGGGCACCGAGCTACGCTCATTATTTATTTATTGATAAACAGAGCACAATTCTTCAAAATGATTGGGGAAGGACAAACAGACACAGCCCGAAACTGTTTCTTCCCCGAATATTGATTTATACAATATAAATGGTATAAAAAGTGGGTTATGTTTCATACATTCAAATTCAGGTCCAATTTTCAGAAAAATATTTGAAAATGGAAAAGTTCTTATTCACATTGTATCTAGCAATAGCAAAATATAACTGTTTGCTTGAGACCTATAAATTCTTTCCATTCAATGATTCTCATAAAAATTCAAAATATTCTCTTAGAACATCTGGGCGCATTTAAAATTTGAACATTCAAACATTTGAACATTTAACATTTTAACATTTTAACATTTTAACATTTTAACATTTTAACATTTTAACATTTTAACATTTTAACATTTTAACATTTTAACATTTAACATTTTAACATTTGAACATTTAAACATTTAAACATTTAAACATTTAAACATTTAAACATTTAAACATTTGAACATTAAACATTTGAACATTTAAACATTTGAACATTCAAACATTTGAACATTTAAACATTTAGACATTTAAACATTCGAACATTAAAACATTTAATCATTCGAACATACATTTAAACATTTGAACATTTGAACATTTGAACATTTAAACATTTGAACATTCAAAGATTTGAACATTCGAACATTTGAACATTTAAACATTTGAACATTCAAACATTCAAACATTTAAACATTTGAACATTCGAATATCTAAACATTCAAACATTTAAACATTTGGACATTTTAACATTTAAACATTCAAACATTTAAACATTTGAACATTTGAACATTTAAACATTAAGACATTTAGACATTTGAACATTTGAACATTTAAACATTAAACATTTAACATTTTAACATTTAAACATTCAAACATTCAAACATTCAAACATTTGAACATTTAAACATTTAATCATTCAAACATTGAACATTTTAACATTTTAACATTTGAACATTTAAACTTTTAAACATTAAACATTTAAACATTTAAACATTTAAACATTTAAACATTTAAACATTTAAACATTAAACATTTAAAATTTAAACATTTAAACATTTAAACATTTAAACATTAAACATTTAAACATTTAAATATTTGAACATTTAAACATTAAACATTTAAACATTTAAACATTTGAACATTTAAACATTTAAACATTCAAAAGAATCAAACATTTAAACATTTAAACATTTAAACATTCAAACATTTAAATATTCAAACATTTAAACATTTAACATTTTAACATTTTAACATTTTAACATTTAACATTTTAACATTTTAACATTCAAACATTTCAACATTTAAACATTGAAGAATTCAGACATTGAACATTCAAACATTGAACATTTGAACATTTGAACATTTGAACATTTGAACATTTGAACATTTGAACATTCAAACATTTGAACATTTAACCATTCAAACATTCAAACATTTGAACATTTAAACATATAAACATTTAAACAATTAAACATTTGAACATTTCAACATTTGAATATCTAAACATTTGAACATTTGGACATTTAAACATTTAAACATTTGAACATTAAAACATTTGAACATTTAAACATTTGAACATTCAAACATTAAACATTTGAACATTTGAACATTTTAACATTTAAACATTTAAACATTTAACATTTAAACATTTAAACATTTAAACATTGAAACATTTAGACAATTAAACATTTGAACATTTGAAATCAGCGATATACAGCAGTGATTGTTAAATCTTTGGAAATAATACATTCCCGAGATTTATCAAAATTATCCAGTACCAACACATCCAATTTGAAGAAACTCAAAGGCCATAGTAGTAGATATATAATGAGGAGTCTGGCGCAACATGTCCCAGACTTCTCCACCTAACCTAACCCAACCTAACTAAAAAAATCAACCTAACCTAACCTAACCTAATAAACCTAGCCTAACCTAACCTAACTCAACCAAGGTCAAGGTCAAGGTCAAATTCAAAGTCAAGGTCAAGGTCAAGGTCAAAGTCAAAGTCAATGTCTAGGTCAAAACTTCCAAAAAAACTTAGAAAAAATAAAGAAATAAATAAGATAGATAGATTTTTATAATAATATAAAAAAAAAAAACAGTGGGAGGACCATCAGTGTTCAGTCAAGAGCTGTAGAAGACCCATCTCCCCAGTTCAGTTCTAGAACATCACCTGCATCCTAGAGATGTCTTTGTTCTAATAGAGACAGTCGAGGTAGTCCTAAAAGGTGATGTATTGTTCAGCATCTGGATTGGAGTTCAACAGTTCTTGTCCAAGTATTGGTCTCCTCAATCCTTCAGCTTTCTTTATCAAACCACTCTTCAATTGACTTGGATCTTTGGTAAAGCATCTGCAGGCATACAGCTTTGATCGTAGACCTACATATTCATGAGGAGCTCTGCCGGCATATTCATCCTTGAACTTTCCAAGTACCATCATGTTTGTGTCTGAATAGCATGGATGGTCGGTTGGATACTCTGATGTATTGAAGGTGTCTTTCAGTTGCTGGTTTTGACAATGTCATTGTAGAGGTTCTCAGTTCTCACAATATAGGATAGGCTGTCCATATCCTGGTAGAGCAGTTACAGGTTCTCTTTGTATGTTGGTTCCATTACATCGTAGTGGAATTGATACATAAGGGTCTTGCTAATGTCCAACACTGTCAAACCAATGAAGATAGGTTTTTTCAGCTCAACTTTCTCCTTGTGCAGTGTCACGGCACAAATATTCTCGCCAAAGATGATGCGATCCTTGAAGGTTGGTTGGGCAATCAGTTACATCAGACGTTTCTCATTGTTGACAAGCTCCATGTTCATACGCTCCCAAACATTCTTCATTGTCTTGCCAAAAACTGAATTGTTTATCAGTTGAAGAAGTTTTTTTCATATTTGTTCCTTGACTGTTGTTTAAGTATGGTGTTCAGCATGATGTAGGATAATAAGAAGTCCTCCTGCTCAAACCTCACACCTCAATGAACTTTAGTGATTTTCAATCCATGTTGTACTGCTTGCTTAAGAGTGTGGTAATGACATACACATCATTCATGGTTGCTTAGAGTTGTCATCAATCTCAACGATCCTGATTTTGGTGTTTTTTTGTTCTCGGCTAGGGATGGAAAATCATTGTGGGAGTCATGTAGCTCAGCTGGATACTCAACGTCCACCTCCAAGATGTAGCCAATCTTTTGAACATCTCCAACACCATCAATACCTCTGCTCACCCCCTCCAACTCATCTTTCTCCATCAACTGGAATTTCCAACATGGGATTGGTTGACACATCGCCCAGCTGTACAGGTTGTTAGCAACTGTGTACAGGAGATTTGATGTGGGCTTCTCGGGGTCGACAGGCGCTCCTGTGTAGGCATTGTTGGCAACGGCATGTCAATGGATGCATGCTGTTATTCTGCCTCTGATACCTCGTTCAATGAACATATACATGAGTTCTAGTTCAACTTTTGTATACTTTAGCATGACAACAAAGGAGAAGCCTGGCGATGTAAAGTAGTGTGCACAATCCAAGTTAATGTTTTTCAAGCACATATCTCCAAAGCTTTCAAAGATATCAGCCAGAAGGGGAACATCTGTTTTGAGGTATAGATCACTGTACTCTCCCAGGATCTTGCAGTTAAATTTCTTCCACAGTTTCTCTCATATTGAGCATGTTCATATGCCTCGTCACTGATATGGCTGTCAGTTAGCTTGCTGAGAAACTCTTCCTTTGGTGGTAGTGAGGACTCCTCCAGTTTTTCCTATGAGTTGCAATATTCGTAGGGGAACACACCCTTTCTAAGAACCAATTCTAGTTTCTCTCCAAATTCTCTAGCTGTATGTTGTAGCACTGTTGACACTCCTTCAGTAGACTTGACAAGGTTGGTGACTAGGTTGTCCAAGCTGTCCGGTGTGAATCTGAAGGTATCTATGCTGGAAGTTGCTGGAAAATTTGTTTGGTGAATGATATGTACTTTTCTGATGTGTTTGGATGACAGACAGCTGCTCTTTATCGGTTTCAAGGTGCGGTATGATCAAGTGAGTGTTGTAATTGGAAGAGTTGTGAAGAAAAACAGGGATGGATGTTGTATGACATCTTTGAAGGTTGCACTTGTCGCACAGAGCATTCCAGTAGACTCCTGTTATATGACAATGGTCATACACCTTGTCACCATTGAATGGTTTCTCCAGTAGACATTCAAAATCTGCATAGGCCACCAATGGTAGTCTGAATTTATTCAAATGTTTCTCGAATTTCATTGTTGGTGGGCTTCCATCTTCCTTGAGTTGAGGCATGATGATCCTAGCAGTCTTGTTGTTGGCACAGTACTCCTCATGATCTTTCATCCTCTGCTCACCATTATTCAAAATCAGAATCATTTATTCTCCAAGAAACAAATTCACAGTATAAAATACAACACTCTCACAAAACTTGTCTAACCTAATCTTTATATGACAATTCACAAGACACATTGAGAAGAAAAAATCTCTGCAAAGGTTTAACCTGAGCGCAGGAATGAATCGCTATAAATAACATAATAACAATATTGAGGGAAACAGGATGTTGAAGAACTACTCTATAAAATGAAAGAAATTGATATTAAATATACAGACAGTTAAAGTTAATTACAATAATTCGTGAAAATAGAAATGTACAAAACATAAATTACAAATATTGAACTGCAGCACAACTCATGATTATAAAATGATGATAATCATAGCATATAATTCATGTAAACAGTATCCACTATGCTAAGCATATTGAAATTTATATACAATATGAAAAGAAATGGAAAATCACATACTTTAATTCATGAATCAGTTCAAAAAACATTGAAAATAAGCGGGAAAGGTATTCACTACAAAATATTTGTTATTTCTAAAGGTTATTATAACATTGGAAGGAGAAAATCTCTGATCAATACAGAATATATAGGATCTATAGTAGATGAATTTTACTTGTATCAAAATAGTTTTTCATTGAGCTTGAATGCTACTGTAACGAACTAGGGGTTGGGGTGGTGCGGCAGAAAAACAAAGATGTCCGACAAATGCTTATATTCTATGCCCTTCTCCTTCAGGCCACAAGGGTGGCCATGCCAAATTCTCTTATTAACTAACTACAAGAATAAAACTATCTCAACAGAATATAATTACTATGGGTTCTGAAACTCCAAAATTTATACTACTAATCTTGATGAATATCAGAAATCTATAACAAGCACAATATTTTCATTCATAAAATTTGGTTGATTAAAATAAAAGAACAGTTCTATTAGTGTTGTCAATACTTGTCCCAGAATCTACAAGACTATCCTACTAACCTCAATGAATATCAAAATCTATAGCTATCACAGTATTCTCATTCAATAATAATTGGTTAATTGAATTAAAGAACAGAACTATTAGGTTATCAATAATTGTCCCAGCTTCTACAAAATTACTCCACTGACCTCAATGAATATCAAAAGGGAAATAAACTTAAATCACTCACTAAAAGATTCAAATTATAAATTCTTCAATTAAGATTCAAATAAAATTAGAAATTAAATTATCAAAATCAAAAACAAAGCCTAATCAGATAACACATAAGCTCTCCAATATAGATTCAATTTAAAATCGAAATTAAAGTGTCCAAAAAATCAAAGAAAAATATAAAATCGAATTAATGATTACAAAATAAAAAATCGTTCTATAACCTTATCAAGATAACAACATCCACAGGTCATTCACTCTCTTTCTCTTTCCATTAGAAGCTATCAGAATAATTATTCAAAATTCTTGTTACTTGATAAACAAAACCAAAGGGAGCCCGCCCTAGTCTGCCTGTAGTTAAAAACAACCAATTTTGAACTGAATTCGGTAATAGGTAAATGTTCGAGTTTTTCACTCACCAATCGCTATCAATAGTTAAAGAACTGATAACACCATTATGCTGTAAGGAGAGTCCAGTGGAACCCGTCCAGGCTGGATACGCTCGCTAACACTGTCTCTTGGCTACTGCACCATTTTTTAATTTTCTATTAGCAATGAGCTATTATTTCTCTAGCCTGGGAAAAGTTTTCCCACTAGAATAAAAATCATGCAACTGTCAAGAGAGAGAAAGAGAGTACTAATTCTACTTGAGTTAGACAGAGACACTGTCTTGCGCCGGTGCTAAGGCTAGGCGCTAAAATGCTGAGGCATCAGCCATTGTTAAAATCACCATCACTTTTTCATCAATATGATTTCCACTTCATTACACTACAATACATTTATCCAATTCATGCCTAGTTCTACTGTTTTATCTGAAATTGACAAAATCAAAAGGTATATGATTCAGTAGTCTTTTAGCTACAAAGACAAACTGCCTACAGCACACGTCCAACACTGTACGATCATTCTGAAAAGTAATGCTTGATGGTCTCAAATCATACATAGTCTCTCGAAGTCTGAAGTTATTTTTGTTTTTTATTATATATAAGAGAAGACTCTTTGTATATAATTGTCCGACAGTTAATACTTTGAACTCATTGAAAAGATCACTGCTGGGGTAACGTCTTGGTTTGGAAGTAATTGATTTGATTAAAAATTTTTGTATGGTGAATAATTTATTGAGATGGATGTTTCTGGCTCCTCCCCAGGCTATTATACCATATTGCAGTACTGATTGGGCATAAGCAAAATAAACTAGATGAGAAATATCTTTATTCTTTAGCATACCAATATTGTGAAATTTAAAAATTAGATACCTCAATCTTCGACATAAGCTATTTATCTGTATATCCCATCTTAGATGGCGGTCAAGAATTATGCCAAGGAATTTAGTTTTTGTAGCACTCACTATTATCGGGCAGTCACAGTTCACCATTCTGTTACTAAGACAGGTATGTGAATGAATTTTAATATTGTTGAATTGATTAGGTTGGCCGGTTTGATTTGGAGAGAAAGTTAAATAAGTACTTTTTGTGGTGTTTAATGTCAAAGTGTGGTGATCCAAGTATGCCTTAATTTTACTGAGACCATTTTCACAAACTCTTTTCATGTCGTTCCAGGAGTTAGTGGTGAATAGTAAAGTAGTGTCATCAGCATAAGTAGATACAATATAAGATTTTAGACGGGCTTTTTTGCTTGAAATCCCCTCCCCCCTCTCCCCCCTCGTCCATCCCGCCACCCTTTCCCCCTGCCTGTAGGGTGGGGGGTGTTCTAAAAATAGATTTCCCCTTCCCCTTCCCCAGTTGTGGTGAGGGGGATGAAAAGAGAGAGATATATCTTTCTCTCTCTCTCTCTCCCTTTCCCCTTGTCCAGTGGAGGTGAGGGGGATGAAAAGAGAGAGATATATCTCTCTCTCTCTCTTTCTAAAAATAGATTTCCCCTTCCCCTTGCCCAGTGGAGGGGAGGGGGATGGAGAGAGAGAGATATATCTTTCTCTCTCTCTCTCTTTCTGAAAATAGATTTCCCCTTCCCCTTGCCCAGTGGTGGTGAGGGGGTTGAAAAGAGAGAGATATATCTTTCTCTCTCTCTCTTTCTCTCTCCCCTTCCCCTTGCCAGTGGTGGTGAGGGGGTTGAAAAGAGATATCTCTCTCTCTCTCTCCCCTTCCCCTTGCCCAGGTGAGGGAAGAAAAAATTTCCCTTTTAGGAGGAAAAATTCCTTCTCTATACTGACAGATTAAAGTGAATCCATATTTCTACATCTGATGCTATACTGACAAATTAAAGTGAATGCTAGATGAGGGAAAAAAATCTCTTTGAGAGGGAAAAATTCCCTTGGTGACAGATTAAAGTGAATCCATATTTCTACATCTAATGCTATACTGACAAATTGAAGTGAATGCTAGATGAGGGAAAAAATCTCTTTGAGGGGGAAAAATTCTCTACTGTCAAATTAAAGTGAATCCATATTACTACATCTATACTGACAGATTGAAGTGAATCCATTCTCAAATTCTCTACTGTCAAATTAAAGTGAATCCATATTACTACATTAATACTGACAGATTAAAGTGAATCCATATTTCTAATGCTATACTGACAAATTAAAGTGAATGCTAGATGAGGGAAAAAAATCTCTTTGAGAGGGAAAAATTCCCTCAGTGACAGATTAAAGTGAATCCATATTTCTAATGCTATACTGACAAATTAAAGTGAATTGAGAAATTCTCTCTCTCTCTCTCACATCTAATGCTATACTAGTGAATCTCTACAATGATCTAAGTTCTTTTACATTTTTTATCTGCAATATCGTACAAGCATTTCCAAAGTTCATCGGAATTTTTAACAACAGATAATGCTGAATCATTTGTACAATCATAATGTAGATGTCCGCTGTCTAGAATATTGAGCAGTTCGAAAATCTCAGATAAAATCGAAAAGTGTACATTTTCTGTTTTTGTTAACGGTAAATCAACATCTTGACATCCTGTTGAAAATTTAATATTCTTCGCAATTGAATCAAATTCGTTAAATGAAATTGACATCAAGAGATGAGTTAATTTTTTGAATTTGATAAACCATAACACTGCATGTCCCAGATGTTTGACATGTGTCAGATGAGGGGAATAGAGAAAGATATATCTCTCTTTCTAAATTGATGAGATGCATGTGTTATAGGGGCTCGTGTCTGTATAAAAAAGATCACCCCACAAGTGTTGTCAGGTCTAGCTCTAAGCAGCAACTAAACTAAAAATTGTGAATGGCATATTGGAATGAAAAATCATTTGAAGGCAGAAAACGTTTATTTACACATTTCAGCACAACTATTCATAATTTCATCTTCAATTTTAATTAGCTTATCTATACACAAATTATGAGGACGATAATAACATAGATAGTCTCTTATCTCATTTAAATTAACCGTGCTTAGAAAAATGTCTTTCAATTGTTTCGCCAAACTATAATTTTCAGGAGTTGATTTCCTAATTGCACTCTCACACTCATTGTACCAATCAATACAGTTTTTTAACCTCACTTCCAACTCGTTGTCGGCAGCCAACCACTTTCTCGGATCCATGTTGTTGAGTAGTAAACTAAGTGTAGGCAGGAACTATTATAGAGTAATTAAGTGGTCTTTCTTCATTAATTGTCGAGAGACAACATGTACGCGCTTTATGCAGTCTCAATGCATGCAAGCAATAAACACATTGTAGATCCTTTCCATTGTAGAAGAATCCATAACGAGCAAAGTTTCTTTTCTGTGAATTCGTGTACATCGGAGCCATTTTCATACTTTGCATTCGATTGTTTTTGCACAAGAAATTATTTGTTTGATACATATTTCTAAACAACAAAGAATTATAATGTTGCGCAGAGAATAAAGCACAGCGAGAATGTGGTCTATTTTTATGAATGTTACACACAGCATAACACCATGAACTAGTGAAAAAGCTGAAATCAGTTTTGGAAAATCCTCTGGTATACATTGAACATTGCTATGCAATCTTCTTAAAAACTTTGCTTTCTCAGTTCCTTTTGTGAAAATTTTCTCATAACCTGCAAGGTAATCACGTATTAATGAGTCACTGTATTCTAAATCTCCATCTTCCCTTTTATTTTATGATAGTGACGTTCTAACCATGTCACATCGTTATACAATTTTGCACCCAATTCTGTCTTTGCAAATGGTGATTTGGAATGGAACACAATATAATTATTAAACTGATCAATTATGGCAAGTTCTTTCACAATAATTTGATTACAATCTTGTTTAAACCAGTGAAGATCAACCTTAGCAGTTTTCGTAGGCGTCTGCTTGTCCACTTCTTTATCTTCGGCGGCGAGCTCGTTGAATCCTTCGTCTTTCTCTTCTCGTTTCTCCTCCTCCACCTGCAGCGGCTTCGGTGTACCGCACCTTGCTTCATAATAGAAACTATCAAGATCACACTGAATACTGGTAGTTTGTGGCTTGTCCAAATATCAGAACACAAAGAATAGGACATGTTGTCTTTCAAAGGTGAAACTGATAATGAACTAAATTGAGCAGAATGCACACCTTATATAGGCGGTGCGCAAATTACTGAACTTCTTTCACCATGCTTGTCAGAGGTGTGTACTCCATCACACGATCGCTAATTAAAACGCAATGCACGGAAGTATTTGCAGGTACTGCACTATTAAATTCCATTTCAATACGAACATCTGTCGATGATTTCAAATGACTTGGTTGGTGTGAACAATCTACAACAATCAGCGGTGTTGATTCACAAAACGTTTTAAAGTAAATTTCTGTTCCGAGTTCACTATTGATTGAATGATTATAATACGAGGGCGCCAAATCCAGGAACATGCGGTATAATACCTCCTTCTTACCTAGCAGATTTTCATATGGATAATACTCGCTGTTCAAATATACTTTAACATTGTAAATACCACAGCTATCGAAATTAGATATTGATTTTTTAATTTTATTCTTACGATCAGTTTGAAATGCAATATAACATATTTTGGACTATCAAAACTCGATGTGGTACGAACTGCCCAAGAATGGTTGAGTGAATTTTGCAAATTTGGTAATTCACAAATTTCCCAATGTTGGAAACCTAATTTCAGTGGAGTGTCAGCATCGAGCAGTCTCAAAAATTTCAGTCTTACATGATCTTCTAAAGTTATGTAGGGCATTCTCCATTGTAGTTTTGTAATTTTCACACTAACGCTTGTTCCACTTGTAGACTCAACACAATTTAGATCTGTCGGTGACCTCAATAAGACGAGTTCCTGTTTCAAATTTAAAATTATTCTTTGAAAATCTTCAAAAAACGGGAGGATTAATTTCAGCGGTACACAGAAAGAGAATTTATTATCCGTTAGCTCATATCCTGCTCTGTCAAAACCAGCCAAGTGATATGTGTTTTTATCGAGAGTATTCTCCACTAGAATAGCTTTAATTGTGGATGTTAATCCAATCATCTTGATTTAGAAATTTGCTGCCTGCTAATTCATATCGTATTTCATCAAAAGGTTGCTGATTACGTTACTGCTTAATTTATAGTCTGCTGCAACTGGTGCATCGCCCGGGTCTGTTCTCGGTTTTGTACAGTTAACTGTTCCCTCAATCATTTGAATGATTCCACAAGGTAAAGAATAGACATCTAAAGAATTCATGCCAATACGTGCCTCGTCAGAGTTTTTTAATTCCTGTCCCGAAAAAACTGTATGAGTGTGAAATTGGATTTAGTAATATCATTATAAAACTGAAGGTCTGTCTCCACATCCAGAATTTCACTAATCGGCGCCTCCTGACATTTCGCCAATCAACTATAAAACCCAACTCTTCTAATATTCTCGGCGCTTTTAGCCAACAAAGCACGTTTGTTTTTAGGTGTTGACGCTATCGCGTTTGTCTCTCTAATGACATCACGTGTACACGTATTATTTGAACGTGGGTTGAAAATAAGATAACCCATTACTTTTCACGTATGTGCAACCTAATTGTAATTGTATCTCCACGGAAATTGATAAACGATCCGTTCTGGTCTGTTACCTTTACATTAATAGTTTGAATTTGATGTGTATTCAAAGACATAAATATCGGTGATGGTACTTCATTCATTAATAGCCGCTAGGAACCTTTGGTAAAAATTTGTAGATTATATGTTTTTGTTTTCCGTCAGAGTAACTGCCACATGCTAATTACACTCAACTACAATACTGTCAACGCTTGTTATGTTAACCAAATGTTTGGAATAATGCCATTTATTTGGCTGTAAAACAACATTATCAAAACCAAGTATCTCAGCAATCGAATCAGAACGTGTTAAATCAATGGGTTTATCAGAATGAATTTCAATCTTCATAGCATTTGCGTTTACACGTATAATAAGTTTATTCTTCTTCCCATCAATATTCAATTTATTCTTTAAAGATTTTATAATATCCTCAACTTCATATGCACCGGTATCCAACTCGATTAATCTATCGCCATATTTAAGCTGGAATTTGTTCCTTTGTTAATGTTTGCAATACTATTGTAACTAGAAAAATTAATCAATCCAATTTCTCATACACAATTTTTATCCAATTCTATAATTTCTTGTAAATGTTCATAGAGGTTACTTGTGTTAGATCGTAATGTAATAACAACCATCTTGTGTGTTAGCACAAACACTTAATTACAACTGATTTGCAAGAAACAATAATGTAAGATGACCACAAAAATTGCTATTTATTGGTTGCATATGCTCTACATTATAAATATATTTACTCCATTTTCTTTTTTCCATATTTTTGTCCAATTCGTATGGAGGTTGTAAATTTCCAATTGGATCAAAATACCAAACATTAGAGCCAACTTTCTTATATGCTACCCAATGTGTGTCATCCTCGCTTTCCCTTGCTAAATTCACAATGGCATTCTCGTTTTTTAGAATTTTTCTGGTAATGCATCTAGCACATATATTCCTCTTAGCTGAATCTTTAATAATTTTGACCAATCAATCAAATCATAATTATTACTCAATTCTCCTTCAATATTCATGCCTTCTTCTTCTTTGTCTTCTTCCTACTCTTCTTTGCTGTTCTACGTTTCTTAACTTGAGGGAATAAACTCACTCCATATGATGATGGGGGTAGGGGTGGAATTAAAACTCTCCCTCCACTAGTTATTTGAGGAAAAGGCTTCAAAAAATACCCTTTTCCTGCAATATGCTTTTTCACTGAGCTATAGCTTTGCGTCTAATATCATTACTATAACTTCTCCTCTCATTCTTCTTCTTCTTCTTCTTTCTCAAAGACCCACCAAACGCCGCTTTAGCTTTCATGACGTTTGTAACAGATAGCTAAGTGCTTTCTCGGCAAGGGGTGTTTGAGGATTTTTGAAAATGTCCCATGCAGCGTTTGCTAGAGCTCTGTCAGCTACCGCTCGAGTTTTATTATTGCTATTTTGAGTATATGCTATATCATGTATCTTGCAAGCTCTATCTAATGAATTATACCTGATCACCTCTCTTTAACCTTTCATTAACCTTTGTTCCTGGGCCACAATACTCATATCCCAGAATATGAATTTCTCTCCCAGGTTATCAATTACCTTATTCAAAATAGTTGATGTCACATTACCTGCCAAACCTGACACACCTTAAAAACTCTTGCCGCTGAACTCAAGATTCCTTTACCCCGTTTCCTCGAGCTCTGCTTTCTCCTACATACCATTTTTCATTACCTTCCAACTCAATGGTTGAACATTAACTGAGGTTAATTAATCAATACACCAACTTGAATTGATTGAATTGGTTTAATTTTCAATCGAGTTGGAATGAATTCTTACGCTATTGCTATGTGCTTATAACATTGCTTGAATGATAAGAATTTTATTTCAAATAGCAAATAATCTGAAAGGTGAATGCAATTTGAAAAGGGGGGAAATGATGCTGGCATTGCGCGCCCACCCACATCTGCAGGAACACGTGCCAAAAGAGATGTAGGAGCGGACGAGCGAGAACGCCGCCTCTTGGCTATACGGCTGTGTGTGTGTGTGTAGCGGTAAAGACTACTGAGCATGCTCACAACAAACTATAAAAGACTCAGTCACCTTATTTGAATATCATTCACAACAGAGCACCTGAACCATTTCCTCTTCTGCGTGTTTCTACTATTCATTACGAACTTATCAACACACAAAAACAGGTAAGAATTGAAAACAATTTTTATAGACACAATATTACAATTTATTCATCTATTCATACATACATCTATACAATTCGTAACACATAGGTTGACGAATTGTATACAGATATAAAATTGTTAAGAATTTTATATCTGTCCAATTTGGCGACTTATGTGTTACTACCACACATAATTTTTACAAGTTTTATTAAAATGTTCAATCTTTCCCTCATCAATGCAGGAAGCAAATCTTTGAGGCAGATACACCTCACATTTGCTTCCTGCATTCCTTATTTCTAAAATTACACGTCGACCGTGTTTATGGTGTCCTCTCGAGCTCCGATGATGTGGTACAGTGAGATCCTCCTTCAACTCCCTCAGCGGATCCACGGCTTGGGTAGAGGTTTGTTTATGAGTTGGGACAAAGTCCAACTCTCCCGCACCCTCCACCTCCTTCATTAACGGGACGAGTGAGGAGTCGTCGTCCATTACAGCTCGTTTCTGTTGAAAATATTTGATTAGTGTCTTACTTGTTTCAGATCATACTAGAGATCAAGATCTCTACATCAGATTATCATCGAATTGTCATCATCGAATTGACATTCTCTGCATAAAGTGGTAATATCAGTTATTGAAATAACATTGTTGCATGATCTAATACTCTAAACAATATTTCTAATCACTTCAAATAATATTGGTAACATTCTTGGTTGATCGGTTACTTTAAACAATAATCTCATAATTCAATTTCTAAACAGTTCAAATAATATTCCTTTGCATTCTAATCATTTCAAATAATATTTCCTTAGCACAATTTCTAATCACTTCAAGGAAATATTGCTAACATTGCTGCATGATCGATTACTTTAAACAATAAACTCTAAATTCATTTCTATTCGGTTTCAAATCATATTTCCTTTGCATTCTAATCAGTTCAAGGAAATATGCTACATTGTGCATGATCGATTACTTTAAAAATAATTCCATTTCTAAGCGGTTCAAATAATATTTGCTTGCTTCTAATCAGTTCAATAATATTCATATCAAATAATCAAAGACTCGTATGTGCACAGATTTTTTTAACAATCAATCACAGAAAAATCTGTGCATACACAAGTAATAATTTGTTTGAAACTAACCTTTGTTTGTGAGCAGATTGACTCCTCCTCCTCATCCCGCTAACCTCAGGCTTGTCAAACACCAACCTCCTCTTCCCCTGCTTCTGCTTGATGTTGTTGCTCAGCGTTGTTAGCACCGCTCGCCGCGGTGCCCAGTTAGCAGGTGGAGCCAGCTGATGGATAGGGCTGTCTCCGATGATGATCTCCCTGCCTGGTGATGCTGGATCCAGCAGAGCGGGTGCAGCAGCAGCAGCAGCAGCAGGAGCGGACAACTCAGCAGCTTTGCACTGCCAATAGTTGAGCACGCGCTGCGGCGGGCTATCCGGCAGGACGTATGATGGAGACTCATCGTGAAGCGGCTCAGATGTAAATGATAACTTCCTCTCATCACTTCTGTTTATATAGCATATACGTTTTCTCCTGTTCCAGGCTCGTGCAGCGAGAGCGAAGTGTGCTACAAGCGAAAAAAATTCAAATTTCTCTCCAACAACACGTGCTCCCACATCATTATCGTTGTAAGTATTCTCTCTCCTATAAGACACTCGATCATTTTTCAAATAGCATCCATGTGTTAGAAGACGAGAAAAAAATCTCATCTAGACTCAGCATGAGACAGTGAAAACACCTGCTAGAAGCTGAAATCCCCATGCCAACTCACTTAAGCATTCTCGAATGATTTCTGATAGTATTAATATTTCACAACTTTCAACATAGGGCTCACTCATCATTCTTTATTGATTTCAGTTCAGTTATTAAATATTCATTGTTTTCACAGAATTTTCTCACCTCTCAACTCGAGTTCCGAACCTCATCACCAGTTGAGCTCTCGTCTAGACAAGACAGCTGAGAGGAATCAATCTGAAAGGAGTCAAAGACGGTATCTACACCTGAGAGGATCAATCATACCATAGACCGCTATCTACTCTGTACCATAGGCCCGCTATCTACACCTGTACACTCGAGGAGATTCACGCAGCATCAACCAGTACATGTAAGTACATTTTTACTTTGATTTTATCCTCTGAGGAGGAGAGGAAAATTGTCCTTGGAGGACAGTTTTTGTCCTCGGACACAGTTTTTGTCCTCGGAGCACAGTTTTTGTCCTCGGAGCACAGTTTTTGGTCCTCGAGGATAAAAAACCTTCTACAATATACTGCATGCATGCGATTTTACTTCATCTTTACGATACGGTATATCCGAACATCCAAGCCCCGCTCTTCTTTCTCACACTCTTCATATAAACAAAACGGTAAATGTATTACTTTTTCAAATGGATTTTCGATAATATATTTGCAATAGACACATTGCAGATAGAATGGATTTTTATGTAAGAAATAACCATTTCTCGCAAATACTTCTTTATTGCATAATGATTTACAAAGTCACATGTAGATGATGATGCTTTTCAAAATCTCCTCCTTGAATGGATGAATCTTCTACACAATTAAAAGTTAAATATCTTTCTTCATATTCTTGTAGAATATTATTATCAAAATTCTCCTCTTCAATTGTTATATTATCTTTCCTTCTACAGTTCGGACTGTACCTTGCATGTTCATTGCTGTATGTCACTTTCTTCCCATTTTCCCAACAATTGAACAAAATACACATTGCACAATGTCTGGTGCAGATGAGAATATAATCCCTCTTTCGCCATGTTTTCCCGCGGACAAATGTGGAGAACATTTTGACCATCTTTTATCAAAAGATATAATCTTAATCTTTCATACAACATTATGTGATCTTGAGATATCATTTTCACACACCCTTCTTCTACAATGACAATTCGCAACTAACATGCTGTTTCTCTATCTCATCCTGATCGTTATTCTTTTTGTTTTTCCAATCATGCCGAGGGAACGCAGACTACGTGGCGTGAATTCAAGCGCAGTCCGCCATCGCATCACCCTCGATGATGAGGCTGAGGATATCGACATCACCAACCGTGCTTGAGAGGTCAAAACGTCGAGTTTTCGATATAATTAGGAACATGCGGCACGCCATGATGGGAATGTTAGTGGTTTATAGTATTAAATGTTTTGCTGTATAAATTAGTGGTGATGGATGACAAGCAGGTTGGTGAGACTGTCTCATCTCTAATAATCTACATAGTTACTCCACTATAGCGCTAAATGTGCTTGAGAAATATGAAGATTTTAATGAGCATTTTTTCTTGGCTGTGAAAAAAATCCTCTCATCTTTCGAAAATTTCGTAAGACATGGGGGGATGGGTGCTAAAGAAAATGGAATCACTGGATGTGAACGTGATTAAATTTAATCCTATACACATCCAGTTTCATTCAAACACCCCAGTTTTTGAAAACAAAAATTGCATTATAAATGCCAAAAATCTCTCTGACGAAAAATGCTTTTTATGGTCGGTGCTCGCGTATTTCCATCAGAAGCCAGGAATTCGGACTTGACTGTAAAGTATTTGAGCAAGTTTGCTCACACACTTAATACGCGAGGTGTAAATTCCCAGTGACGACATGCAATTTAAGAAATTGAAATACTCAATCCGGATATTGCAATTCACGTCATCGCGTACGAGAACAAAAAGTTTTCTCCCCTTCCATACAAGCATTTTCCGCACGCGTAAACACCAAATTAATCTTTAATGCTAAAAGGCGATGCAGGAAAAACTCATTTCTGTTTAGTAAATACCGCAAACAGGAAAACGGCCTATCACGTCTTCCTCCCACCTTTCAAAATGCCACGGTCAAGTACACATTTGCAATTTTTGTTTCATAGATTCACATGGTCAAATCTAAAATTTCGATGGTAATGCAAATTGTTGAAACATGTGGAACTTTGTTCCAAGTTTGAATCTCAGCGCGTTTTATATCCTAAACGCGGAGAGACAATTAAATTCAAGAAACTAGGTGCGACGTTGAAGAAAAAGTACCCATTTACGCAGATTTAGAAACTTATGTTGTTAATATCGATAATAATGATGATGAATCCGATTCTGATGAAATTACTCGTAGTTACACAAAGAAAACGGCGCATCATATTCCCTGTGGCTATTGTTTTGTTGTTATCGATGTTAATGGGGAAATTGCCTACGGACCTGTACTCCATAGATCAAGTAGTTTAGACGAAAAAATCATGGAGAAATTTCTTCAGGAAATTACAGATCTGGCGACATTTTGTATGAGGATATGAAACGGAAATTCCAATGCAAGCTTTATCCAAAAGTCAAGAGCGCGAATTTCAAAATTCAGTAAACTGCGGGCTTTGTGCTGAACCGTTTTTAGACACCGATATTAAATGTCGTCACCACGCACATGAAACCGGTAATTACTTGTGTGCGGCACATGTTTCTTGTAATTTAACAGCTTGTACTCCAGAGTATATATCGTGTTATTTTCATAATTTCTATGGTTTTGATTCGCATTTTATTCTGAAATTGCTCAGTGAATGTAAAAAAGAAATTTCCTGCATCGCAAATACGTCAGAGAGATTTTGACACTTTCAGTAGGCAAAATTAAATTTTTAGATTCCTACAAGTTTATGTCTGAATCCTTGGAAGTATTGGTGCGTAATTTGGTAGAAAGTACAGACATGGAAAAGGAGTTCGAACGATTATTTTTGGTGTTTCATGATCCACCTCGTGAACACAGACAGCTCTTGTTGAAAAAAGGAGTATATCCTTACTCAGACATGATCTGTCCCGAAAAATTTGCGGAAACATCGCTTTCTCCCATCGAATGTTTTCATAATGATTTAACTGATACACCTATGTCTTGCGAAGAATATGAGCATGCGCAAAGAGTGTTCTCAACATTCAAGCTGAAAAATCTGGGTGAATATCACGATTTTTATTTATGTTTGGACATAATGCTATTAGCGGTAGTTTTTGAATCCATGAGGTCTACGCTTTTTAGCTCATACGGCCTTGATGTTACCCATTTTCTTTCTCTCGCGCACTTAACCTGGAATTGCATGCTGAAACACACTAAAGTCGAACTAGAATTGATTACTCATCCTGACATGCATCTTATGTTTGAGGCAGGGATGAGGGGTGGGGTGTCATTCATCGGTAAACATTATTGTGAAGCGAATAACAAACATCTACCCGAAACATACGATCCTTCTAAACCATCTAATTATCTCCTTTATATCGATGCAAACAGTTTATACTCGGAGCTATGAGCCGAAGCTTACCTGTTGGAAATTTCAAATTCCTCTCAGAGGAAGAAATTTCCAAGCTTGATTTCGCAAATTTGGACAGCAATTCAGAAACCGGATATATAATAGAATGTGATCTCAAGTACCCTCAAGAGTTACATGATAAGCACGCCAGCTTCCCACTCGCACCTCTCCACCAAACGCTGCCATGCGAATTGCTGTCGAACTACCAAACAAATGAGAACGGTCAAACTGGAGCCAAAAAGCTCATGAACACACTTTTCAACCGTCAAAAGTATATTGTTCACTATGTCAATTTAAAGCTCTACCTTCAGCTCAGTTTGAAATTATTGAAAGTGCATCGCATCATTAGCTTTTCCCAATCTCCCTGGTTGAAAAGCTACATCAACTTCAATATCCGGAATAGACAGAATGCGAAAAATAAATCTGAAATATCTTTCTTTAAGGCCTGTTGTAATCTGATATTCGGCAAGACGATTCAATCTACTCGTAAGCTAATCTACTCATTAAAATTAACACGGATGAAAAACGGTTAGATAAGTACATTTCAAATCCACTATGTAAACGCTGGCAAATAATTAGTCCGAACGTGATCGCGGTCTTCTCTCGCAAGTTGGAACTTAAAATGAACAAGCCGTCTATTCCGGCTTTTCCGTACTGGAGTTGAGTAAATTCCATATGTACGATTTTTTCTATTGCAAATTACAAAAAATTATACTGTGGGATCGTATAGAACTCTGTATGACTGATACCGACAGTTTTCTTCTAAACCTAAAAGTCGAAGATGTGTATCAGTTGATTAGAGAAAATTTGAGCCTTTTCAATACTTCTAACTATCCACCTTCCCACCCTTGCTTTTCCATGCAGAGAAATAAAGTTGTAGGAAAGTTCAAGGATGAGACTGCCTCAAAACCTGTCCATAAATTTCTTGGACTTCGATCCAAACTTTACTCCTTTTCAGTATGTAACGAGAATGAAGAACCTGTAAATAAATGTAGCAAGGGTGTACAGACTGGAGTGAAATGTAGAAAACTTAATTTTAATTTATATAAGAAATCATTGTTTGAACGTAGTGAACACATTGAAAAATTTGATATGTTAAGATCCTATAATCACACCATGTATCAGGTTGAATGTGCGAAAATCTGTTTGAGCCCTTATGATGATAAGAGGTACATTGCTGAGAATGGTGTTGATACTCTCCCTTTTGGACATTATAGATTGCCCACAACACTCTAACTGATTGCTCAGTATGTCCTGTGACAATCATCCAACACCACTGATTTGACTGTTGTAAATATCATGAATATTATTAGATCTAAGCTAGCTGTGGAGCTTCATAGCGTGCCACGTGTGAACTATCCACTTGCAAATATGAGTTGAAAAGTGAAAAAGACTTGCTTCAAGCCGACCTTATTGAGATGACAAGTTTATCGCGTTTTAAAGGTTATAAATATATCTTAGCTGTATTAATTGTTTTTCAAATTGCATATTGTGTACCATTAAAAGACAAGGCAAGCCAATCTGTATTTAATGCTCTCGAACCAATTATTTCAAAAAATAAGGGAGTTAAGCTGTTCCAAACAGATCAGGGACAGAATTCTTTAATTCAAAAG
>NC_052509.1:26740158-26777140 GCF_014356525.2 Nilaparvata lugens
ATTATAGTTCACTCTCTCTCACGCAAGTGTTTACAAGATTTATGCAAAAACCGTATATCATAGTCAAAAATGTCTAGACTGAAATTTGAAGCAGCAGGGTTTAAGTTCATTATAGTTCACTCTCTCTCATGCAAGTGTTCACAAGATTTATGCAAAAACCGATATATCATAGTCAAAAATGTCTAGGCTGAAATTTGAAGGAGCAGGTGTTTAAGTTCATTATAGTTCACTCTCTCTCACGCAAGTGTTTACAAGATTTATGCAATCAATCATAGTCAAAAATGTCTAGACTGAAATTGCAGCAGCAGCAGGTGTTTAAATACTTCACTCTCCCATAATATATCATCCTTCTGAACATATTTATGCAATCAATCATAGTCAAAAATGTCTAGACTGAAATTTGAAGCAGCATGTGTTAAAGTTCACTCTCTCTCTCACGCAAGTTTTACAAGATTTTATGTTTTCGGTCCCCATACAAAGTCTTTATATTGGGCTAGATCCATTTTTTCTGTAATAATTTGGACTATCTGATTTTCTGTAAGGTTATGCTGTTTGGCCTCTACCCAGTTCATGTGAAAAGAAACCCAGGCATATTTGGATACAATGTCCAGGGCCACTCTGTGTATGAATAAATTTAGATAGTCTATGAATGGAGCCGAACATTGCAGTCTCATGACAGTACCTCTTCCGAATTTTTAATTGCCTCAGCTATTTCATCACGAACACTTTTCACAGCGACTCCCATCTCGTTTTTCTTAATAAAATCTCCTATATCATTTTTAGTTGTGTACTTTTCTGCAATTGATTAATTAGAATAGCAATAGCATCTTTTGTAATGAATTGTTCAATACCCTCCCATAAATATAGCTTTTATTGCACTCGCCATTTCAGATAATCGTTTTTCAAACTCTTCCTTTGTTAATGAAGAACTAGTCAATTTCTGCAAAGCAGATTCTAAATTTGCTTATCAATTGACGATGGATGTGTTTCATTTACTTTAGTAAAATTTCTGTACTAAGCTGTTTTAATTAGTATTGAGATAGTTTCTGTCCAACACCTCAAATTCTTAATTTTATCCGATATGGCTTTTAATTTCTCATCTAAATAAGCTTTATCAACTTTATCATTGTTGATACTGAGCAACTGAGATGAAAAGTCTTTTTTAAAGTTTTCACTTCTCCTAGAGCAAATCTAAAGTTAGAGTTTCTCTGCAATAGCTTTATCGATATTAGCACTGAAATTTTGTAATGAACTTAGAATATGTTCTCTTTCAATTATGCTCACTCCAATATTCTTTGTATTTTCCGAAACGAGTTTGGTTATTTGCGAATCTAAATAAAATTTCACAGCTTCACTGATTCCTTGTTGATTTATCGATTCGATTATTTTCTGTGTTATCGACTCAATATCACATGTAAGATTAGCAACAGCACCGCTAGCACTAGCCGTATCAATTCGACCAAATCGATGTAGAGTCATCGTAACACTAAACAATTAGTTTTGCTTCTTTTAGCTCTTCAATTATAGACGCGATCTCAATATCATGCCCGGTGTTGCCAGAAGCTTTTGAGGAATAGAGTAAATTTAATCTTTCCACTAATTCGTCAAAATTATCAAAGTATTGATAAATTCTATCATGAGATTATTTTTTTTTGCAATTTCAATAAACCCCCCCCCTTCTTTTTACTATTCTTTTACTGGGAAATAACTTTTGAATCATTTGCGATTTAATTCCCTGATTTCGTTTAACATAGCCTCTTCGATCTAAATGTATGCCTGTAAGTGTTAAGATTTTTTTATACTTATCCAGATCTCTCTGATTATAAAGATTCGAGTTTGGTCTCGCACTGAATAATAACTCAAGTGAACCATGTGTTAAACGAAATCTTTCATTATTAATAGCTATATATCTGTTATCGAATATTACTTGCTGATTTCCAATATAATACACGTCATCTTTAGAATTATATGAAATTCCATAACTGATTGAATTATTCAATTTTTCCGCATGAAACGTTTTTAGATATTGTGACAGCACATCATCGTTTCTGCTAGAACCAAGTAAACTGTTTTCAAATTTAGTCGAGCTTAAAAAATTGTCTGTTGAACTCTCATAACTCTGCTCATCCTCCTCATTATCATCAATTTCCATACTCTGTTCCTCTTTTACTTCTTCCTTTTTTGGTTTTACACCCGAGTGTGAGAATTTGTTTTTTCCCAGTTCAATTATAGGTTCTATCAATGGTGATAGAGTTTCCCTATTGTATTCCTCCGATCGCCTTTCAAAATTGACTAAGCTTTTATGCTTGTCTCTAATTACTTTTCTCATTTCTTATCTTTTCGATTACACCAACGTTCTCTCTATTCAGTTTTCTGCTGCTGTATGACAACATGACTGCACAAAGAATTAATCTCTACTGAACGGTAAGAAACGTATCGAGCGAATCTAGGTACTTGCCGCTATTAATTCCACACTCGCTCATAATAGTTACAAAATTATGAGGTTTACGATTCCAAACTGTATGACAAAGTTTAACGAAATCTTTATAAGAAATATCTCCTCCAACATGATCTCTGTGAATTAATTTCAGACTCAATAAATCTATCTTGAAGATTATAATCATATTTGCATTGTCCCTAGTTAAATGTTTCTGTGTAGCTCCATAACTCTAAATTAAATATGCAGTGTCAATATTTCGATGTCGTCCCATAGTAAAATATTCTCTTATCTGTGGGACATTGCTCAGTTGTAAGTCATCAAAAATTACTAAGCTATATTCAGGGATATGGTTCGCATCCTCTTTCATGTGAAATCCAATATTTTTCAAACCTGCAAATACCTTCCTGAGAAAAACATATTTTGGTTGATATAAGCTCCTGCTAAATAAGTAAACGTGCTTAAATCTCAACCCATTTTCAGCAAATACTAAATTAATAAGAGATTTGTTTTTCCTCCAGCACTGGGGAAAAAAATTAACATTCTTGCATTATAAGGAAGTAAGTCTCCATTTTTACAAAATGCAGGCTTTTCTTTATCTGTAATTAATCTATCAAAGTTAACAATGGTATTTGACTCATGATTACAAACGTACAGAACGTGATCTGATAAGGAACTGATAAGTTATCAGGGAGGAGGGTGAGCCACCACATGGCTCGACAGACGCTCGCTCGCTCCCTCCCACTGATAGAAGTTTCTCACTTCAACTGACCCTCTCTTTCCCGCACCCTCTTCACGAGAATGCATCTGTTGCTCGAGCCTTAGCAAATTACGAAACTTCAGATTGAAATGAGAACCAATGTTTGATAATAATACTTCTATTATATTTTCAACGAATGTACATCATGATATTTACACTGAATAGAATGTATTTACAATAAATTATTTATATAAATGTACATGATATTTACAATAGATTACAAAAGATTTTTCATCTAATAGTTGATCTTTACTAATATAACTAGGCATTGAGAATCCAATCCATTTCACTAGCAATCCTTTTTTATCACGTTTTAATATTTTTTCAATCAAATACACTTGTCTCTCCGATTTGTTTATGTAAACTCTAAGGTTCAACTTTACGAAATTTATATTGATTTAATTGGTAATCATAATTTGATGTAAGTGGACTGTATGAATAGAAAAGAAACAAGTGATATCTCTACAGAAACAAGTATGCAATGAATATATAAAAGACAACTACCGAAAATCTGCAGAGTACCTAATGTAATATTTATATTATTGAGCTTACAACTCCCAGGTAAGGTATTCAGGTGTCCCGAGGTAGGAGATGAATCAAGGATGGTGAAAAGGCAAGTAATTGTCATCTACGTTGGTAATCGGCTTCCATCATATAACGTTGCAATATATTTCTGACGAGATATTTACAATGTCTTTAAAGACTATAGATCGGTGAACTTTCCAACGAAAATAATAGTTAAAACTTTCAACTAAAGGAGTTGCAAACACTCTCCAAACGTAGGTTTATGGTGTACGATTTAACATTAACGAAAAAATAATAATTTGAAGAACGATTTTCTTCTGGGAATGATCGACGAATAATATCAATTCCCGACTCGAGCAAGCTATACAAAGCAAGACTGAACTGAAAGATACAGCCTAACGGCTAGTGGCGCGACGCATCATGTGAAGAATAGAACTGAACGAGGAGCGCCGTCAATCAAAATGAAAAATGAAAACTAGAGCTGGCTCCAACAGTTAATGTGTTTTTTTAATTTCTTCTGCATAAAACCTACACTAATACTTCTCCGTTTAGATCTCTCAGTGAGTAGGTTATAGGTTTAGAAGGAAATATAGAATGAATTACAAAATACTCTGCGCTCCAGTTTATGTTATAAGATTCATCGAAAAGAAGCCTTTTCTTCGAGATCCGTACAACATCTCCTAGCTTAAATTTCAGTTTTGAATTTTCCAATTTATATCGTCTATTGAATGCAGAATTCAAAGACATTAAAACATGATTACGATCTTTCTCCCCACATCTTTAGGTTCATTCTAATGGATGAATGCGTTGTTGCATTATAATCACGAACCAAACTGTCTAGTTGCGATATCCAGTTTTTGTTCCATGTTCAGTTAAATATCTATAAATTTTTGCTTTAAGTGTTCTATTAAACCATTCAACTATGGAGGCTTTCTTATCACTAAAAACATGGTAATGTTTAATACTATATCTATCTAATAACGCTTTAACTTTTGAATTAAAGAATTCTGTTCCCTGATCTGTTTGGAACAGCTTAACTCCCTTATTTTTGAAATAATTGGTTCGAGAGCATTAAATACAGATTGGCTTGCCTTGTCTTTTAATGGTACACAATATGCAATTTGAAAAACAATTAATACAGCTAAGATATATTTATAACCTTTAAAACGCGATAAACTTGTCATCTCAATAAGGTCGGCTTGAAGCAAGTCTTTTTCACTTTTCAACTCATATTTGCAAGTGGATAGTTCACACGTGGCACGCTATGAAGCTCCACAGCTAGCTTAGATCTAAATATTCATGATATTTACAACAGTCAAATCAGTGGTGTTGGATGATTGTCACAGGACATACTGAGCAATCAGTTAGAGTGTTGTGGGCAATCTATAATGTCCAAAAGGGAGAGTATCAACACCATTCTCAGCAATGTACCTCTTATCATCATAAGGGCTCAAACAGATTTTCGCACATTCAACCTGATACATGGTGTGATTATAGGATCTTAACATATCAAATTTTTCAATGTGTTCACTACGTTCAAACAATGATTTCTTATATAAATTAAAATTAAGTTTTCTACATTTCACTCCAGTCTGTACACCCTTTGCTATACATTTATTTACAGGTTCTTCATTCTCGTTACATACTGAAAAGGAGTAAAGTTTGGATCGAAGTCCAAGAAATTTATGGACAGGTTTTGAGGCAGTCTCATCCTTGAACTTTCCTACAACTTTATTTCTCTGCATGGAAAAGCAAGGGTGGGAAGGTGGATAGTTAGAAGTATTGAAAAGGCTCAAATTTTCTCTATCAACTGATACACATCTTCGACTTTTAGGTTTAGAAGAAAACTGTCGGTATCAGTCATACAGAGTTCTATACGATCCCACAGTATAATTTTTTGTAATTTGCAATAGAAAAAAATCGTACATATGGAATTTACTCAACTCCAGTACGGAAAAGCCGGAATAGACGGCTTGTTCATTTTAAGTTCCAACTTGCGAGAGAAGACCGCGATCACGTTCGGACTAATTATTTGCCAGCGTTTACATAGTGGATTTGAAATGTACTTATCTAACCGTTTTTCATCCGTGTTAATTTTAATGAGTAGATTAGCTTACGAGTAGATTGAATCGTCTTGCCGAATATCAGATTACAACAGGCCTTAAAGAAAGATATTTCAGATTTATTTTTCGCATTCTGTCTATTCCGGATATTGAAGTTGATGTAGCTTTTCAACCAGGGAGATTGGGAAAAGCTAATGATGCGATGCACTTTCAATAATTTCAAACTGAGCTGAAGGTAGAGCTTTAAATTGACATAGTGAACAATATACTTTTGACGGTTGAAAAGTGTGTTCATGAGCTTTTTGGCTCCAGTTTGACCGTTCTCATTTGTTTGGTAGTTCGACAGCAATTCGCATGGCAGCGTTTGGTGGAGAGGTGCGAGTGGGAAGCTGGCGTGCTTATCATGTAACTCTTGAGGGTACTTGAGATCACATTCTATTATATATCCGGTTTCTGAATTGCTGTCCAAATTTGCGAAATCAAGCTTGGAAATTTCTTCCTCTGAGAGGAATTTGAAATTTCCAACAGGTAAGCTTCGGCTCATAGCTCCGAGTATAAACTGTTTGCATCGATATAAAGGAGATAATTAGATGGTTTAGAAGGATCGTATGTTCGGGTAGATGTTTGTTATTCGCTTCACAATATGTTTACCGATGAATGACACCCCACCCCTCATCCCTGCCTCAAACATAAGATGCATGTCAGGATGAGTAATCAATTCTAGTTCGGCTTTAGTGTGTTTCAGCATGCAATTCCAGGTTAAGTGCGTGAGAGAAAGAAAATGGGTCACATCAAGGCCGTATGAGCTAAAAAGCGTAGACCTCATGGATTCAAAAACTACCGCTAATAGCATTATGTCCAAACATAAATAAAAATTGTGATATTCACCCAGATTTTTCAGCTTGAATGTTGAGAACACTCTTTGCGCATGCTCATATTCTTCGCAAGACATAGGTGTATCAGTTAAATCATTATGAAAACATTCGATGGGAGAAAGCGATGTTTCCGCGAATTTTTCGGGACAGATCATGTCTGAGTAAGGATATACTCCTTTTTTCAACAAGAGCTGTCTGTGTTCACGAGGTGGATCATGAAACACCGAAAATAATCGTTCGAACTTCTTTTCCATGTCTGTACTTTCTACCAAATTACGCACCAATACTTCCAAGGATTCAGACATAAACTTGTAGGAATCTAAAAATTTAATTTTGCCTACTGAAAGTGTCAAAATCTCTCTGACGTATTTGCGATGCAGGAAATTTCTTTTTCACATTTACTGAGCAATTTCAGAATAAAATGCGAATCAAACCATAGAAATTATGAAAATAACACTATATATACTCCGGAGTACGAGCTGTTAAATTACAACAAACATGTGCCGCACACAAGTAATTACCGTTTCATGTGTGTGGTGACGACATTTAATATCGGTGTCTAAAAACGGTTCAGCACAAAGCCCGCAGTTTACTGAATTTTGAAATTCGCGCTCTTGACTTTTGGATAAAGCTTGCATTGGAATTTCCGTTTCATATCCTCATACAAAATGTCGCCAGATCTGTAATTTCCTGAAGAAATTTCTCCATGATTTTTTCGTCTAAACTACTTGATCTATGGAGTACAGGTCCGTAGGCAATTTCCCCATTAACATCGATAACAACAAAACAATAGCCACAGGGAATATGATGCGCCGTTTTCTTTGTGTAACTACGAGTAATTTCATCAGAATCGGATTCATCATCATTATTATCGATATTAACAACATAAGTTTCTAAATCTGCGTAAATGGGTACTTTTTCTTCAACGTCGCACCTAGTTTCTTGAATTTAATTGTCTCTCCGCGTTTAGGATATAAAACGCGCTGAGATTCAAACTTGGAACAAAGTTCCACATGTTTCAACAATTTGCATTACCATCGAAATTTTAGATTTGACCATGTGAATCTATGAAACAAAAATTGCAAATGTGTACTTGACCGTGGCATTTTGAAAGGTGGGAGGAAGACGTGATAGGCCGTTTTCCTGTTTGCGGTATTTACTAAACAGAAATGAGTTTTTCCTGCATCGCCTTTTAGCATTAAAGATTAATTTGGTGTTTACGCGTGCGGAAAATGCTTGTATGGAAGGGGAGAAACTTTTTGTTCTCGTACGCGATGACGTGAATTGCAATATCCGGATTGAGTATTTCAATTTCTTAAATTGCATGTCGTCACTGGGAATTTACACCTCGCGTATTAAGTGTGTGAGCAAACTTGCTCAAATACTTTACAGTCAAGTCCGAATTCCTGGCTTCTGATGGAAATACGCGAGCACCGACCATAAAAAGCATTTTTCGTCAGAGAGATTTTTGGCATTTATAATGCAATTTTTGTTTTCAAAAACTGGGGTGTTTGAATGAAACTGGATGTGTATAGGATTAAATTTAATCACGTTCACATCCAGTGATTCCATTTTCTTTAGCACCCATCCCCCCATGTCTTACGAAATTTTCGAAAGATGAGAGGATTTTTTTCACAGCCAAGAAAAAATGCTCATTAAAATCTTCATATTTCTCAAGCACATTTAGCGCTATATGGAGTAACTATGTAGATTTATTAGAGATGAGAGAGCAGTCTCACCAACCTGCTTGTCATCCATCCCACTAATTTATACAGCAAAACATTTAATACTATAAACCACTTAACATTCCCATCATGGCGTGCCGCATGTTCCCTAATTATATCGAAAACTCGACGTTTTGACCTCTCAAGCACGTTGGTGATGTCGATATCCTCAGCCTCATCATCGAGGGTGATGCGATGGCGGACTGCGCTTGAATTCACGCCACGTAGTCTGCGTTCCCTCGGCATGATTCTGAAAAACAAAAGAATAACGATCAGGATGAGATAGAGTACAACAGCATGTTTAGTTGCGAATTGTCATTGGTAGAAGAAGGGTGTGTGAAAATGATATCTCAATCACATAATGTTGTATGAAAGATTAAGATTATTATCTTTTGATAAAAGATGGTCAAAATGTTCTCCACATTTGTCCGCGGAAACATGGCGAAAGAGGGATTATATTCTCATCTGCACCAGACATTGTGCAATGTGTATTTTGTTCATTTGTTTGGGAAAATGGGAAGAAAGTGACATACCAGCAATAGAACATGCAAGGTACAGTCCGAACTGTAGAAGGAAAGATAATATAACAATTGAAGAGGAGAATTTTGATAATAATATTCTACAAGAATATGAAGAAAGATATTTAACTTTTAATTGTGTAGAAGATTCTCCATTCAAGGAGAGTATTTTGAAAAGCATCATCATCTACATGTGACTTTTGTAAATCATTATGCAATAAAGCAGAGTATTTTGCGAGAAATGGTTATTTCTTACATAAAAATCCATTCTATCTGCAATGTGTCTATTGCAAATATATTATCGAAAATCCATTTGAAAAAGTAATACATTTACCGTTTTGTTTATATGAAGAGTGTGAGAAAGAAGAGCGGGGCTTGGATGTTCCGGATATACCGTATCGTAAAGATGAAGTAAAATCGCATGCATGCAGTATATTGTAGAAGGTTTTTTATCCTCCGAGGACAAAAACTGTGCTCCGAGGACAAAAACTGTGCTCCGAGGACAAAAACTGTGCTCCGAGGACAAAAACTGTCCTCCAAGGACAATTTTCCTCTCCTCCTCAGATGATAAAATCAAAGTAAAAATGTACTTACATGTACTGGTTGATGCTGCGTGAATCTCCTCGAGTGTACAGGTGTAATAGCGGGCCTATGGTACAGGTGTAGATAGCGGTCTATGGTATGATTGATTCTCTCAGGTGTAGATACCGCCTTTGACTCCTTTCAGATTGATTCCTCTCAGCTGTCTTGTCTAGACGAGAGCTCAACTGGTGATGAGGTTCGGAACTCGAGTTGAGAGTTGAGAAATTCTGTGAAAACAATGAAATATTTAATAACTGAACTGAAATCAATCAAGAATGATTGAGTGAGCCCTATTTGAAATGTTGTGAAATATTTAATAATATCAGAAATCATTCGAGAATGCTTAAGTGAGTTGGCATGGGGATTTCAGCTTCTAGCAGGTGTTTTCACTGTCTCATGCTGAGTTCTAGATGAGATTTTTTTCTCGTCTTCTAACACATGGAGCTATTTGAAAAATGATCGAGTGTCTTATAGGAGAGAGAATACTTACAAACCGATAATGATGTGGAGCACGTGTTGTTAGAGAAATTTGAATTTTTTTCGCCTTGTAGCACACTTCGCTCTCGCTCGCACGAGCCTGGAACAGAGAGAGAAACGTATGCTATATAAACAGAAGTGATGAGAGGAAAGTTATCATTTACATCTGAGCCCGCTTCACGATGAGTTCTCCATCATACGTCCTGCCGGATAGCCCGCCGCAGCGCGTGCTCAACTATTGGCAGTGCAAAGCTGCTGAGTTGTCCGCTCCTGCTGCTGCTGCTGCTGCTGCACGCCGCTCTGCTGGATCCAGCATCACCAGGCAGGGAGATCATCATCGGAGACAGCCCTATCCATCAGCTGGCTCCACCTGCTAACTGGGCACCGCGGCGAGCGGTGCTAACAACGCTGAGCAACAACATCAAGCAGAAGCAGGGAAGAGGAGGTTGGTGTTTGACAAGCCTGAGGTTAGCGGGATGAGGAGGAGGAGTCAATCTGCTCACAAACAAAGGTTAGTTTCAAACAAATTATTACTTGTGTATGCACAGATTTTTTCTGTGATTGATTGTTAAAAAAATCTGTGCACATACGAGTCTTTGATTATTTGATATGAATATTATTGAACTGATTAGAAGCAAGCAAATATTATTTGAACCGCTTAGAAATGGAATTATTTTTTAAAGTAATCGATCATGCAACAATGTTAGCAATATTTCCTTGAACTGATTAGAATGCAAAGGAATTATTATTTGAACCGAATAGAAATTGAATTATGAGATTTTTGTTTAAAGTAATCGATCATGCAGCAATGTTAGCAATATTTCCTTGAAGTGATTAGAAATTGTGCTAAGGAAATATTATTTGAAATGATTAGAATGCAAAGGAATATTATTGAACGTTTTAGAAATTGAATTATGAGATTATTGTTTAAAGTAACCGATCAACCAAGAATGTTACCAATATTATTTGAAGTGATTAGAAATATTGTTTAGAGTATTAGATCATGCAACAATGTTATTTCAATAACTGATATTACCACTTTATGCAGAGAATGTCAATTCGATGATGACAATTCGATGATAATCTGATGTAGAGATCTTGATCTCTAGTATGATCTGAAACAAGTAAGACACTAATCAAATATTTTCAACAGAAACGAGCTGTAATGGACGACGACTCCTCACTCGTCCCGTTAATGAAGGAGGTGGAGGGTGCGGGAGAGTTGGACTTTGTCCCAACTCATAAACAAACCTCTACCCAAGCCGTGGATCCGCTGAGGGAGTTGAAGGAGGATCTCACTGTACCACATCATCGGAGCTCGAGAGGACACCATAAACACGGTCGACGTGTAATTTTAGAAATAAGGAATGCAGGAAGCAAATGTGAGGTGTATCTGCCTCAAAGATTTGCTTCCTGCATTGATGAGGGAAAGATTGAACATTTTAATAAAACTTGTAAAAATTATGTGTTGGTAGTAACACATAAGTCGCCAAATTGGACAGATATAAAAATTCTTAACAATTTTTATATCTGTATACAATTCGTCAACCTATGTGTTACGAATTGTATAGATGTATGTATGAATAGATGAATAAATTGTAATATTGTGTCTATAAAAATTGTTTTCAATTCTTACCTGTTTTTGTGTGTTGATAAGTTCGTAATGAATAGTAGAAACACGCAGAAGAGGAAATGGTTCAGGTGCTCTGTTGTGAATGATATTCAAATAAGGTGACTGAGTCTTTTATAGTTTGTTGTGAGCATGCTCAGTAGTCTTTACCGCTACACACACACACACAGCCGTATAGCCAAGAGGCGGCGTTCTCGCTCGTCCGCTCCTACATCTCTTTTGGCACGTGTTCCTGCAGATGTGGGTGGGCGCGCAATGCCAGCATCATTTCCCCCCTTTTCAAATTGCATTCACCTTTCAGATTATTTGCTATTTGAAATAAAATTCTTATCATTCAAGCAATGTTATAAGCACATAGCAATAGCGTAAGAATTCATTCCAACTCGATTGAAAATTAAACCAATTCAATCAATTCAAGTTGGTGTATTGATTAATTAACCTCAGTTAATGTTCAACCATTGAGTTGGAAGGTAATGAAAAATGGTATGTAGGAGAAAGCAGAGCTCGAGGAAACGGGGGTAAAGGAATCTTGAGTTCAGCGGCAAGAGTTTTTAAGGTGTGTCAGGTTTGGCAGGTAATGTGACATCAACTATTTTGAATAAGGTAATTGATAACCTGGGAGAGAAATTCATATTCTGGGATATGAGTATTGTGGCCCAGGAACAAAGGTTAATGAAAGGTTAAAGAGAGGTGATCAAGGTATAAATTCATTAGATAGAGCTTGCAAGATACATGATATAGCATATACTCAAAATAGCAATAATAAAACTCGAGCGGTAGCTGACAGAGCTCTAGCAAACGCTGCATGGGACATTTTCAAAAATCCTCAAACACCCCTTGCCGAGAAAGCACTTAGCTATCTGTTACAAACGTCATGAAAGCTAAAGCGGTGTTTGGTGGGTCTGAGAAAGAAGAAGAAGAAGAAGAATGAGAGGAGAAGTTATAGTAATGATATTAGACGCAAAGCTATAGCTCAGTTGAAAAAGCATATTGCAGGAAAAGGGTATTTTTTGAAGCCTTTTCCTCAAATAACTAGTGGAGGGAGAGTTTTAATTCCACCCCTACCCCCATCATCATATGGAGTGAGTTTATTCCCTCAAGTTAAGAAACGTAGAACAGCAAAGAAGAGTAGGAAGAAGACAAAGAAGAAGAAGGCATGAATATTGAAGGAGAATTGAGTAATAAATTATGATTTGATTGATTGGTCAAAATTATTAAAGATTCAGCTAAGAGGAATATATGTGCTAGATGCATTACCCAGAAAAATTCTAAAAAACGAGAATGCCATTGTGAATTTAGCAAGGGAAAGCGAGGATGACACACATTGGGTAGCATATAAGAAAGTTGGCTCTAATGTTTGGTATTTTGATCCAATTGGAAATTTACAACCTCCATACGAATTGGACAAAAATATGGAAAAAAGAAAATGGAGTAAATATATTTTATAATGTAGAGCATATGCAACCAATAAATAGCAATTTTTGTGGTCATCTTACATTATTGTTTCTTGCAAATCAGTTGTAATTAAGTGTTTGTGCTAACACACAAGATGGTTGTTATTACATTACGATCTAACACAAGTAACCTCTATGAACATTTACAAGAAATTATAGAATTGGATAAAAATTGTGTATGAGAAATTGGATTGATTAATTTTTCTAGTTACAATAGTATTGCAAACATTAACAAAGGAACAAATTCCAGCTTTAAATATGGCGATAGATTAATCGAGTTGGATACCGGTGCATATGAAGTTGAGGATATTATAAAATCTTTAAAGAATAAATTGAATATTGATGGGAAGAAGAATAAACTTATTATACGTGTAAACGCAAATGCTATGAAGATTGAAATTCATTCTGATAAACCCATTGATTTAACACGTTCTGATTCGATTGCTGAGATACTTGGTTTTGATAATGTTGTTTTACAGCCAAATAAATGGCATTATTCCAAACATTTGGTTAACATAACAAGCGTTGACAGTATTGTAGTTGAGTGTAATTAGCATGTGGCAGTTACTCTGACGGAAAACAAAAACATATAATCTACAAATTTTTACCAAAGGTTCCTAGCGGCTATTAATGAATGAAGTACCATCACCGATATTTATGTCTTTGAATACACATCAAATTCAAACTATTAATGTAAAGGTAACAGACCAGAACGGATCGTTTATCAATTTCCGTGGAGATACAATTACAATTAGGTTGCACATACGTGAAAAGTAATGGGTTATCTTATTTTCAACCCACGTTCAAATAATACGTGTACACGTGATGTCATTAGAGAGACAAACGCGATAGCGTCAACACCTAAAAACAAACGTGCTTTGTTGGCTAAAAGCGCCGAGAATATTAGAAGAGTTGGGTTTTATAGTTGATTGGCGAAATGTCAGGAGGCGCCGATTAGTGAAATTCTGGATGTGGAGACAGACCTTCAGTTTTATAATGATATTACTAAATCCAATTTCACACTCATACAGTTTTTTCGGGACAGGAATTAAAAAACTCTGACGAGGCACGTATTGGCATGAATTCTTTAGATGTCTATTCTTTACCTTGTGGAATCATTCAAATGATTGAGGGAACAGTTAACTGTACAAAACCGAGAACAGACCCGGGCGATGCACCAGTTGCAGCAGACTATAAATTAAGCAGTAACGTAATCAGCAACCTTTTGATGAAATACGATATGAATTAGCAGGCAGCAAATTTCTAAATCAAGATGATTGGATTAACATCCACAATTAAAGCTATTCTAGTGGAGAATACTCTCGATAAAAACACATATCACTTGGCTGGTTTTGACAGAGCAGGATATGAGCTAACGGATAATAAATTCTCTTTCTGTGTACCGCTGAAATTAATCCTCCCGTTTTTTGAAGATTTTCAAAGAATAATTTTAAATTTGAAACAGGAACGTCTATTGAGGTCACCGACAGATAGAATTGTGTTGAGTCTACAAGTGGAACAAGCGTTAGTGTGAAAATTACAAAACTACAATGGAGAATGCCCTACATAACTTTAGAAGATCATGTAAGACTGAAATTTTTGAGACTGCTCGATGCTGACACTCCACTGAAATTAGGTTTCCAACATTGGGAAATTTGTGAATTACCAAATTTGCAAAATTCACTCAACCATTCTTGGGCAGTTCGTACCACATCGAGTTTTGATAGTCCAAAATATGTTATATTGCATTTCAAACTGATCGTAAGAATAAAATTAAAAAATCAATATCTAATTTCGATAGCTGTGGTATTTACAATGTTAAAGTATATTTGAACAGCGAGTATTATCCATATGAAAATCTGCTAGGTAAGAAGGAGGTATTATACCGCATGTTCCTGGATTTGGCGCCCTCGTATTATAATCATTCAATCAATAGCGAACTCGGAACAGAAATTGACTTTAAAACGTTTTGTGAATCAACACCGCTGATTGTTGTAGATTGTTCACACCAACCAAGTCATTTGAAATCATCGACAGATGTCCGTATTGAAATGGAATTTAATAGTGCAGTACCTGCAAATACTTCCGCGTATTGCGTTTTAATTAGCGATCGTGTGATGGAGTACACACCTCTGACAAGCATGGTGAAAGAAGTTCAGTAATTTGCGCACCGCCTATATAAGGTGTGCATTCTGCTCAATTTAGTTCATTATCAGTTTCACCTTTGAACAGACAACATGTCCTATTCTTTGTGTTCTGATATTTTGGACAAGCCACAAACTACCAGTATTCAGTGTGATCTTGATAGTTTCTATTATGAAGCAAGGTGCGGTACACCGAAGCCGCTGCAGGTGGAGGAGGAGAAACGAGAAGAGAAAGACGAAGGATTCAACGAGCTCGCCGCCGAAGATAAAGAAGTGGACAAGCAGACGCCTACGAAAACTGCTAAGGTTGATCTTCACTGGTTTAAACAAGATTGTAATCAAATTATTGTGAAAGAACTTGCCATAATTGATCAGTTAATAATATATTGTGTTCCATTCCAAATCACCATTTGCAAAGACAGAATTGGGTGCAAAATTGTATAACGATGTGACATGGTTAGAACGTCACTATCATAAAATAAAATGGGAAGATGGAGATTTAGAATACAGTGACTCATTAATACGTGATTACCTTGCAGGTTATGAGAAAATTTTCACAAAAGGAACTGAGAAAGCAAAGTTTTTAAGAAGATTGCATAGCAATGTTCAATGTATACCAGAGTATTTTCCAAAACCTGATTTCAGCTTTTTCACTAGTTCATGGTGTTATGCTGTGTGTAACATTCATAAAAATAGACCACATTCTCGCTGTGCTTTATTCTCTGCGCAACATTATAATTCTTTGTTGTTTAGAAATATGTATCAAACAAATAATTTCTTGTGCAAAAACAATCGAATGCAAAGTATGAAAATGGCTCCGATGTACACGAATTCACAGAAAAGAAACTTTGCTCGTTATGGATTCTTCTACAATGGAAAGGATCTACAATGTGTTTATTGCTTGCATGCATTGAGACTGCATAAAGCGCGTACATGTTGTCTCTCGACAATTAATGAAGAAAGACCACTTAATTACTCTATAATAGTTCCTGCCTACACTTAGTTTACTACTCAACAACATGGATCCGAGAAAGTGGTTGGCTGCCGACAACGAGTTGGAAGTGAGGTTAAAAAACTGTATTTGATTGGTACAATGAGTGTGAGAGTGCAATTAGGAAATCAACTCCTGAAAATTATAGTTTGGCGAAACAATTGAAAGACATTTTTCTAAGCACGGTTAAATTTAAATGAGATAAGAGACTATCTATGTTATTATCGTCCTCATAATTTGTGTATAGATAAGCTAATTAAAATTGAAGATGAAATTATGAATAGTTGTGCTGAAATGTGTAAATAAACGTTTTCTGCCTTCAAATGATTTTTCATTCCAATATGCCATTCACAATTTTTAGTTTAGTTGCTGCTTAGAGCTAGACCTGACAACACTTGTGGGGTGATCTTTTTTATACAGACACGAGCCCCTATAACACATGCATCTCATCAATTTAGAAAGAGAGATATATCTTTCTCTATTCCCCTCATCTGACACATGTCAAACATCTGGGACATGCAGTGTTATGGTTTATCAAAATTCAAAAAATTAACTCATCTCTTGATGTCAATTTCATTTAACGAATTTGATTCAATTGCGAAGAATATTAAATTTTCAACAGGATGTCAAGATGTTGATTTACCGTTAACAAAAACAGAAAATGTACACTTTTCGATTTTATCTGAGATTTTCGAACTGCTCAATATTCTAGACAGCGGACATCTACATTATGATTGTACAAATGATTCAGCATTATCTGTTGTTAAAAATTCCGATGAACTTTGGAAATGCTTGTACGATATTGCAGATAAAAAATGTAAAAGAACTTAGATCATTGTAGAGATTCACTAGTATAGCATTAGATGTGAGAGAGAGAGAGAGAATTTCTCAATTCACTTTAATTTGTCAGTATAGCATTAGAAATGGATTCACTTTAATCTGTCACTGAGGGAATTTTCCCTCTCAAAGAGATTTTTTCCCTCATCTAGCATTCACTTTAATTTGTCAGTATAGCATTAGAAATATGGATTCACTTTAATCTGTCAGTATTAATGTAGTAATATGGATTCACTTTAATTTGACAGTAGAGAATTTGAGAATGGATTCACTTCAATCTGTCAGTATAGATGTAGTAATATGGATTCACTTTAATTTGACAGTAGAGAATTTTCCCCCTCAAAGAGATTTTTTCCCTCATCTAGCATTCACTTCAATTTGTCAGTATAGCATTAGATGTAGAAATATGGATTCACTTTAATCTGTCACCAAGGGAATTTTTCCCTCTCAAAGAGATTTTTTTCCCTCATCTAGCATTCACTTTAATTTGTCAGTATAGCATCAGATGTAGAAATATGGATTCACTTTAATCTGTCAGTATAGAGAAGGAATTTTTCCTCCTAAAAGGGAAATTTTTTCTTCCCTCACCTGGGCAAGGGGAAGGGGAGAGAGAGAGAGAGATATCTCTTTTCAACCCCCTCACCACCACTGGGCAAGGGGAAGGGGAGAGAGAAAGAGAGAGAGAGAAAGATATATCTCTCTCTTTTCAACCCCCTCACCACCACTGGGCAAGGGGAAGGGGAAATCTATTTTCAGAAAGAGAGAGAGAGAGAAAGATATATCTCTCTCTCTCCATCCCCCTCCCCTCCACTGGGCAAGGGGAAGGGGAAATCTATTTTTAGAAAGAGAGAGAGAGAGAGATATATCTCTCTCTTTTCATCCCCCTCACCTCCACTGGACAAGGGGAAAGGGAGAGAGAGAGAGAGAAAGATATATCTCTCTCTTTTCATCCCCCTCACCACAACTGGGGAAGGGGAAGGGGAAATCTATTTTTAGAACACCCCCCACCCTACAGGCAGGGGGAAAGGGTGGTGGGATGGACGAGGGGGGAGCGGGGGGAGGGGATTTCAAGCAAAAAAGCCCGTCTAAAATCTTATATTGTATCTACTTATGCTGATGACACTACTTTACTATTCACCACTAACTCCTGGAACGACATGAAAAGAGTTTGTGAAAATGGTCTCAGTAAAATTAAGGCATACTTGGATCACCACACTTTGACATTAAACACCACAAAAAGTACTTATTTAACTTTCTCTCCAAATCAAACCGGCCAACCTAATCAATTCAACAATATTAAAATTCATTCACATACCTGTCTTAGTAACAGAATGGTGAACTGTGACTGCCCGATAATAGTGAGTGCTACAAAAACTAAATTCCTTGGCATAATTCTTGACCGCCATCTAAGATGGGATATACAGATAAATAGCTTATGTCGAAGATTGAGGTATCTAATTTTTAAATTTCACAATATTGGTATGCTAAAGAATAAAGATATTTCTCATCTAGTTTATTTTGCTTATGCCCAATCAGTACTGCAATATGGTATAATAGCCTGGGGAGGAGCCAGAAACATCCATCTCAATAAATTATTCACCATACAAAAATTTTTAATCAAATCAATTACTTCCAAACCAAGACGTTACCCCAGCAGTGATCTTTTCAATGAGTTCAAAGTATTAACTGTCGGACAATTATATACAAAGAGTCTTCTCTTATATATAATAAAAACAAAAATAACTTCAGACTTCGAGAGACTATGTATGATTTGAGACCATCAAGCATTACTTTTCAGAATGATCGTACAGTGTTGGACGTGTGCTGTAGGCAGTTGTCTTTGTAGCTAAAAGACTACTGAATCATATACCTTTTGATTTTGTCAATTTCAGATAAAACAGTAGAACTAGGCATGATTGGATAAATGTATTGTAGTGTAATGAAGTGGAAATCATATTGATGAAAAAGTGATGGTGATTTTAACAATGGCTGATGCCTCAGCATTTTAGCGCCTAGCCTTAGCACCGGCGCAAGACAGTGTCTCTGTCTAACTCAAGTAGAATTAGTACTCTCTTTCTCTCTCTTGACAGTTGCATGATTTTTATTCTAGTGGGAAAACTTTTCCCAGGCTAGAGAAATAATAGCTCATTGCTAATAGAAAATAAAAATGGTGCAGTAGCCAAGAGACAGTGTTAGCGAGCGTATCCAGCCTGGACGGGTTCCACTGGACTCTCCTTACAGCATAATGGTGTTATCAGTTCTTTTACTATTGATAGCGATTGGTGAGTGAAAAACTCGAACATTTACCTATTACCGAATTCAGTTCAAAATTGGTTGTTTTTAACTACAGGCAGACTAGGGCGGGCTCCCTTTGGTTTTGTTTATCAAGTAACAAGAATTTTGAATAATTATTCTGATAGCTTCTAATGGAAAGAGAAAGAGAGTGAATGACCTGTGGATGTTGTTATCTTGATTATGTTATAGAACGATTTTTAATTTTGTAATCATTAATTCGATTTTAGATTTTTCTTTGATTTTTTGGACACTTTAATTTCGATTTTAAATTGAATCTATATTGGAGAGCTTATGTGTTATCTGATTAGGCTTTGTTTTTGATTTTGATAATTTAATTTCTAATTTTATTTGAATCTTAATTGAAGAATTTATAATTTGAATCTTTTAGTGAGTAATTCAAGTTTATTTCCCTTTTGATATTCATTGAGGTCAGTGGAGTAATTTTGTAGAAGCTGGGACAATTATTGATAACCTAATAGTTCTGTTCTTTAATTCAATTAACCAATTATTATTGAATGAGAATACTGTGATAGCTATAGATTTTGATATTCATTGAGGTTAGTAGAATAGTCTTGTAGATTCTGGGACAAGTATTGACAACACTAATAGAATTGTTCTTTTATTTTAATCAACCAAATTTTATGAATGAAAATATTGTGCTTGTTATAGATTTCTGATATTCATCAAGATTAGTAGTATAAATTTTGGAGTTTCAGAACCCATAGTAATTATATTCTGTTGAGATAGTTTTATTCTTGTAGTTAGTTAATAAGAGAATTTGGCATGGCCACCCTTGTGGCCTGAAGGAGAAGGGCATAGAATATAAGCATTTGTCGGACATCTTTGTTTTTCTGCCGCACCACCCCAACCCCTAGTTCGGTTACAGTAGCATTCAAGCTCAATGAAAAACTATTTTGATACAAGTAAAATTCATCTACTATAGATCCTATATATTCTGTATTGATCAGAGATTTTCTCCTTCCAATGTTATAATAACCTTTAGAAATAACAAATATTTGTAGTGAATACCTTTCCCGCTTATTTTCAATGTTTTTTGAACTGATTCATGAATTAAAGTATGTGATTTTCCATTTCTTTTCATATTGTATATAAATTTCAATATGCTTAGCATAGTGGATACTGTTTACATGAATTATATGCTATGATTATCATCATTTTATAATCATGAGTTGTGCTGCTGTTCAATATTTGTAATTTATGTTTTGTACATTTCTATTTTCACGAATTATTGTAATTAACTTTAACTGTCTGTATATTTAATATTAATTTCTTTCATTTTATAGAGTAGTTTTTCAACATCCTGTTTCCCTCGATATTGTTATTATGTTATTTATAGCGATTCATTCCTGCACTCAGGTTAAACCTTTGCAGGGATTTTTTCTTCTCAATGTGTCTTGTAAATTGTCATATAAGGATTAGGTTAGACAAGTTTTGTGAGAGTGTTGTATCTTATACTGTAAATTTGTTTTTTGAAGAATAAATGATTTTGATTTCGAATAATGGTGAGCAGAGGATGAAAGATCATGAGAGTACTGTGCCAACAACAAGACTGCTAGGATCATCATGCCTCAACTCAAGGAAGATGGAAGCCCACCAACAATGAAATTCGAGAAACATTTGAATAAATTCAGACTACCATTGGTGGCCTATGCAGATTTTGAATGTCTACTGGAGAAACCATTCAATGGTGACAAGGTGTATGACCATTGTCATATAACAGGAGTCTACTGGAATGCTCTGTGCGACAAGTGCAACCTTCAAAGATGTCATACAACATCCATCCCTGTTTTTCTTCACAACTCTTCCAATTACAACACTCACTTGATCATACCGCACCTTGAAACCGATAAAGAGCAGCTGTCTGTCATCCAAACACATCAGAAAAGTACATATCATTCACCAAACAAATTTTCCAGCAACTTCCAGCATAGATACCTTCAGATTCACACCGGACAGCTTGGACAACCTAGTCACCAACCTTGTCAAGTCTACTGAAGGAGTGTCAACAGTGCTACAACATACAGCTAGAGAATTTGGAGAGAAACTAGAATTGGTTCTTAGAAAGGGTGTGTTCCCCTACGAATATTGCAACTCATAGGAAAAACTGGAGGAGTCCTCACTACCACCAAAGGAAGAGTTTCTCAGCAAGCTAACTGACAGCCATATCAGTGACGAGGCATATGAACATGCTCAATATGAGAGAAACTGTGGAAGAAATTTAACTGCAAGATCCTGGGAGAGTACAGTGATCTATACCTCAAAACAGATGTTCCCCTTCTGGCTGATATCTTTGAAAGCTTTGGAGATATGTGCTTGAAAAAATTAACTTGGATTGTGCACACTACTTTACATCGCCAGGCTTCTCCTTTGTTGTCATGCTAAAGTATACAAAAGTTGAACTAGAACTCATGTATATGTTCATTGAACGAGGTATCAGAGGCAGAATAACAGCATGCATCCATTGACATGCCGTTGCCAACAATGCCTACACAGGAGCGCCTGTCGACCCCGAGAAGCCCACATCAAATCTCCTGTACACAGTTGCTAACAACCTGTACAGCTGGGCGATGTGTCAACCAATCCCATGTTGGAAATTCCAGTTGATGGAGAAAGATGAGTTGGAGGGGGTGAGCAGAGGTATTGATGGTGTTGGAGATGTTCAAAAGATTGGCTACATCTTGGAGGTGGACGTTGAGTATCCAGCTGAGCTACATGACTCCCACAATGATTTTCCATCCCTAGCCGAGAACAAAAAAACACCAAAATCAGGATCGTTGAGATTGATGACAACTCTAAGCAACCATGAATGATGTGTATGTCATTACCACACTCTTAAGCAAGCAGTACAACATGGATTGAAAATCACTAAAGTTCATTGAGGTGTGAGGTTTGAGCAGGAGGACTTCTTATTATCCTACATCATGCTGAACACCATACTTAAACAACAGTCAAGGAACAAATATGAAAAAAACTTCTTCAAACTGATAAACAATTCAGTTTTTGGCAAGACAATGAAGAATGTTTGGGAGCGTATGAACATGGAGCTTGTCAACAATGAGAAACGTCTGATGTAACTGATTGCCCAACCAACCTTCAAGGATCGCATCATCTTTGGCGAGAATATTTGTGCCGTGACACTGCACAAGGAGAAAGTTGAGCTGAAAAAACCTATCTTCATTGGTTTGACAGTGTTGGACATTAGCAAGACCCTTATGTATCAATTCCACTACGATGTAATGGAACCAACATACAAAGAGAACCTGTAACTGCTCTACCAGGATATGGACAGCCTATCCTATATTGTGAGAACTGAGAACCTCTACAATGACATTGTCAAAACCAGCAACTGAAAGACACCTTCAATACATCAGAGTATCCAACCGACCATCCATGCTATTCAGACACAAACATGATGGTACTTGGAAAGTTCAAGGATGAATATGCCGGCAGAGCTCCTCATGAATATGTAGGTCTACGATCAAAGCTGTATGCCTGCAGATGCTTTACCAAAGATCCAAGTCAATTGAAGAGTGGTTTGATAAAGAAAGCTGAAGGATTGAGGAGACCAATACTTGGACAAGAACTGTTGAACTCCAATCCAGATGCTGAACAATACATCACCTTTTAGGACTACCTCGACTGTCTCTATTAGAACAAAGACATCTCTAGGATGCAGGTGATGTTCTAGAACTGAACTGGGGAGATGGGTCTTCTACAGCTCTTGACTGAACACTGATGGTCCTCCCACTGTTTTTTTTTTTATTATTATTATAAAAATCTATCTATCTTATTTATTTCTTTATTTTTTCTAAGTTTTTTTTGGAAGTTTTGACCTAGACATTGACTTTGACTTTGACCTTGACCTTGACCTTGACTTTGAATTTGACCTTGACCTTGACCTTGGTTGAGTTAGGTTAGGTTAGGCTAGGTTTATTAGGTTAGGTTAGGTTAGGTTGATTTTTTTAGTTAGGTTGGGTTAGGTTAGGTGGAGAAGTCTGGGACATGTTGCGCCAGACTCCTCATTATATATCTACTACTATGGCCTTTGAGTTTCTTCAAATTGGATGTGTTGGTACTGGATAATTTTGATAAATCTCGGGAATGTATTATTTCCAAAGATTTAACAATCACTGCTGTATATCGCTGATTTCAAATGTTCAAATGTTTAATTGTCTAAATGTTTCAATGTTTAAATGTTTAAATGTTTAAATGTTTAAATCTTTTAATGTTTAAATGTTAAAATGTTCAAATGTTCAAATGTTTAAATGTTTGAATGTTCAAATGTTTAAATGTTCAAATGTTTTAATGTTCAAATGTTTAAATGTTTAAATGTCCAAATGTTCAAATGTTTAGATATTCAAATGTTGAATGTTCAAATGTTTAATTGTTTAAATGTTTATATGTTTAAATGTTCAAATGTTTGAATGTTTGAATGTTTAAATGTTCAAATGTTTGAATGTTCAAATGTTCAAATGTTCAAATGTTCAAATGTTCAAATGTTCAAATGTTCAAATGTTCAAATGTTCAAATGTTCAAATGTTCAAATGTTCAAATGTTTAGATGTTTAAATGTTCAAATGTTTAATTGTCTAAATGTTTCAATGTTTGAATGTTCAAATCTTTTAATGTTTAAATGTATAAATGTTTAAAGGTTCAAATGTTCAAATGTTCAAATGTTCAAATGTTCAAATGTTCAAATGTTCAAATGTTCAAATGTTCAAATGTTGAAATGTTTAGATGTTTAAATGTTCAAATGTTCAAATGTTTGAATGTTTAAATGTTCAAATGTTTAAATGTCTGAATGTTTAAATAGTCAAATGTTCAAAATTTTTCCATGTTTAAATGTTTAAATGTTCAAATGTTTGAATGTTCAAATGTTCAAATGTTCAAATGTTCAAATGTTCAAATGTTCAAATGTTTAAATGATTGAATGTTCAATTGTCTGAATTCTTCAATGTTTAAATGTTGAAATGTTTGAATGTTTAAATGTTAAAATGTTTAAATGTTTGAATGTTTAAATGTTTAAATGTTTAAATGTTTGAATATTTAAATGTTTGAATGTTTAAATGTTTAAATGTTTAAATGTTTGATTCTTTTGAATGTTTAAATGTTTAAATGTTCAAATGTTTAAATGTTTAAATGTTTAAATGTTTAAATGTTCAAATATTTAAATGTTTAAATGTTTTAATGTTTACATGTTTAAATGTTTAAATGTTTAAATGTTTAAATGTTTAATGTTTAAATGTTTAAATGTTTAAATGTTTAAATGTTTAAATGTTTAAATGTTTTAATGTTTAAAAGTTTAAATGTTCAAATGTTAAAATGTTAAAATGTTCAAATGTTTGAATGATTAAATGTTTAAATGTTCAAATGTTTGAATGTTTGAATGTTTGAATGTTTAAATGTTTAAATGTTTAAATGTTTTAATGTTTAAATGTTCAAATGTTCAAATGTCTAAATGTCTTAATGTTTAAATGTTCAAATGTTCAAATGTTTAAATGTTTGAATGTTTAAATGTTAAAATGTCCAAATGTTTAAATGTTTGAATGTTTAGATATTCGAATGTTCAAATGTTTAAATGTTTGAATGTTTGAATGTTCAAATGTTTAAATGTTCAAATGTTCGAATGTTCAAATCTTTGAATGTTCAAATGTTTAAATGTTCAAATGTTCAAATGTTCAAATGTTTAAATGTATGTTCGAATGATTAAATGTTTAATGTTCGAATGTTTAAATGTCTAAATGTTTAAATGTTCAAATGTTTGAATGTTCAAATGTTTAAATGTTCAAATGTTTAATGTTCAAATGTTTAAATGTTTAAATGTTTAAATGTTTAAATGTTTAAATGTTTAAATGTTCAAATGTTAAAATGTTTAAATGTTAAAATGTTAAAATGTTAAAATGTTAAAATGTTAAAATGTTAAAATGTTAAAATGTTAAAATGTTAAAATGTTAAAATGTTTAAATGTTCAAATGTTTGAATGTTCAAATTTTAAATGCGCCCAGATGTTCTAAGAGAATATTTTGAATTTTTATGAGAATCATTGAATGGAAAGAATTTATAGGTCTCAAGCAAACAGTTATATTTTGCTATTGCTAGATAACAATGTGAATAAGAACTTTTCCATTTTCAAATATTTTTCTGAAAATTGGACCTGAATTTGAATGTATGAAACATAACCCACTTTTTATACCATTTATATTGTATAAATCAATATTCGGGGAAGAAACAGTTTCGGGCTGTGTCTGTTTGTCCTTCCCCAATCATTTTGAAGAATTGTGCTCTGTTTATCAATAAATAAATAATGAGCGTAGCTCGGTGCCCTGATATTGAGAGTTAAGTTATTAACATTTTGTTATTAACTTTGGTGTAAACACAATTTAAGATCAGTCAGTATCAGTACAATACAATAAAATAACATAAATCACATGAAAAGAGTCCAATCTATTCTGGAATAGTCATGTACGATGAACAAACATTCATCAATTAATGGTGCTTTCAATATATTTTCAAATTGTGTGCAAGTGAGTACTTTCAAGTGGTCAGGTGTGGAGTTATATAATTTAATAGATGTGAAGTGCCAGTTTCTTTGTGATTCAGTATGACTGTACAACGAAGTTCTCTTACAGTAAACAGAACACTACTCTCTAAAATGATCATGTTTATATTTCACAGCTGGCTATACATCATCTTATGAATTTCGGGGATATGATATTCTGATTTTTACATACTCACTTTTCTACTATCCACAGCTGTTTCAGCCAAGGTCAAATTATCCTTTTAATGTCGTTCAGCGAATTTTTCAAAGGGTGAGACCTAGTGCAATCAAATTGTTATATCATAAACCTTCTATGTTCCAAATTTCGTGAAAATCATTAGAGCTGTTTTTGAGATCCATTGAACATAAATTAATAACCATATAACCACATAACCATATATATATATATATATATATAATATATATATATATATATATATATATATTGTGATATACCAAATGATTGCACAACCCCTGATTCATTGATTTAAGAAATTTTTATACTATTAAGTGAACAAAACAAATTCCAATACTGAGTAAGAATCACAATCTTATCGAAGTCAGATAAACAACAGTTATCTGATTTATAAAGCTGCAATTAGTAAATCAGATAATATATTTTTCAGAAATGTATTAACAAAAAACCACATGTATTCATAAAGTTTATTATTTTGAATAGTAGTTCGAATATTTGGAGGTTAGCATTAAACTGGTACATAACCCAAAATAAACCAAAGCTTACTTGTGCCAACAACTAGCCAATTGAGAAGGCAGCTTGCGTAATAATTATTATTATTTGCAACAGTGCTATATGATATTAATTTCATCTTTTCCTTTCATAATTATATACCAATCGGCCCAAATATTTATTCATTAACTGTCATAAAGCTGTATTTATTTTAGAATTTAAATATGGTTTAATTATGTGTAGTGATTTGGGGTTGACATTCAATCACATCAAAAACAATATGAAGAAGGGAAATATATTTATTATTATTATGACAAGCATGTGTATTATTATTATTATGACAAGCATGTCTATTATTATTATTATTATGACAAGCATGTGTATTATTATATGTATTTATACTTCTACTTTATTTTATAAAATTACATCTATGTTTCACAAATTATTGGCTATTTTGGAAGTTCACAAAATAAGTGCCAGCACGAGTTCTTCTGAATTGTTGAGCCTATTCCTTTATTTGACAAATGTATATCGTAGTAGATGTGATTATATTATTTATTTCATGTTTCAAAGGAACCTAACATTATTTAGAACAACTTATAATATGGAATTTTCCTCATTTAAAAGCTTTAAAGTTGGGTCTATTTCCACTACTCAATTTGCACATTTCTTACATCACGGGATATGACCAATCCCGAATTAGTATGCAAATTTGGGGAGTGTTAATTTCTGAGAAGGAACTCAGGTGAAAATGAGAAAAGGAGAACTCGAGGCCATTTTCGACAAATTACCAGTGGGATACAGACCTGGTCCACATACTTTATTTTTTAAAAGCTTTTATTCCTGTTCTAATGTAATTAATCTTCGTTCTTTCTGTTTTAAAAGTTGTTCTAAAGTTTCTATAATAATCTGTGATAATTATTTTCACTAATCCATTTGAAAGTCCCTAGAATTTTAATTGTAAGGTCTGATCAACAATTTTTCGTGCCATGAGTGAAGGATGCATACGACATCAAATATTCCACAGCCAAAAATATTTCAAATACCAAAACAGAAACAAAAGTCTACATAGGTTATTCGAATACATAAAAGGAGTTCCCCGCTATTCTACCAAAATTATACAGTGCATAAATTCGTCAATTTGGAAGAAAGTCATGACCATAGATTTAAGGGTACCAACATTTTTGTAGATAATTCTTATTTCAATAAGTAAAATTTGATATTCGGCTGTACTTGGCTGAAAGGTCTATTTCCTTAGGCAAACCTTCACCCTGAAATATTTTTTTATTTATTCATTTACTCTATTTTCAAATTATAGATTTGTGCAAGCCTACTTGGCCTATTTAGTCTTTGTATGTCTTATGACCCTTTCCAAGGGCTATCACCTATCTCATTCAAGCAATTTAAAAATTATCACTTTTTCATACAGTATCTATTATTTGAAGATTCAATCTTATTTCATTTAATATTCACTCATTATCAGCTTGTAACTATATTTCCATAATAGGTTCATCTATCAATTCAATTTTTTGCTATTCGGGTATTTCCTCAACAATAAATTTATATTATCTATTCACCTTTCTGAATTTATTCCATTACACCTCCAAGTTTGTTCTCTCTTGACTGACACATTTATCAATTGTGCAATACAGGACCTGCTTCGGAGTAGTCAGATATTGTTGAGTATCATAGATATCATTGAAATGTTATTGCTACTGGTGGTAGATGGTAGTCGATATTCATATCATGTAATAAAATATTCTATTGGAGATATCCTCCCGAATCAAATAAAATCGACTGCCGTCAACCTACCACATTGACGTGTTATCAGCATTAACAACCAGTTAATGCTACAAGGGGAGGTAATTGATCGCATAGACAGCATTAATATTAAACTCAATACATGAAGCATACTATCTTTTTGGTTTAGCACTTTGCAATATTACAACCTATAGTATTTGTCAGAGACCCGGTTCGCATTGATTTGCCATTTTGTTTGTTGTCTTGTGTGGTCTAACATCTCTCCCAACTGTGAAACAGGTAGCTTATTAGAATTTGAGTATCCTGGTTATTATTTGGAGAGTGAATTCATTCAGTAGTTAAAATCTCTGCTTGATCCTAGCAACAGCATTGATTATAATAGGCAAATTCAAACTGAACTGCATCTTATTATTGAATTGAATTGAATTTTATTTTATCAAATTTCCAATCACAGTGTTAGTTCAGAAATTTACAACTCCAATTTCGGCTACCTTTGTAGACCGTCAACCTACCATTCAACAAACTATTTCATTGAGTCAATCTTTTCTATATACCGTTCACTCTGTCTAGATCACAGAACTTTGTCACTATTTATGCATTTGCTAGGGTGGGCAAATATCCTATAATCACGAAGTACAGTTACATAACCTCAAATTTTCCAACTTTTTATTTAGTGCATGATTTAATGACTACAACTTTATAATTATTCATTTTTAGTGCATGTTAATGCCCCTCCCAGGAGCTGAACGTGACAACATATATACAGAAATTGCTCGCTTATTATGATAAGATATTTTACTTGTCATATGCAGCATGTGAAATAAGGTGAGACTAATTCATTTAACCTCAAAATGGGGAATATCCATGATATTCCTGTATTGTGTATTTTCTCCTATCAATGAGCATCATCGATATTGAATAGCATTGAATTGATTACTTGAAAGTATTATTAGAATACTGTACATGCGCTAATAAATTAAAATTGATTGAACTACTATGGTGAGGTCCACCCTATGATGGAAGTAGAGGAACATAAGGATTCAGCATTGCCGATTCTTTTTATAGCCACCTTTATAGAGGATGTCATTATTTTTTATGTCATATCAGCTGCTCATACTTCTTCAAAATAATCAGTTAAAAATGTATTTTCTAAATGATTGAATTTACAAAACACATTCGAATGTAGAATGAATTCTTACACTCTGTTGAGTGTTGAGAAATGTTATTGTTGAGGGAAATTATGTTGACAGTGATAAAATAAAGTTCAAGGGGAAACATATAATGAACCATTCAGACAATTTTTTTACATTCGTGGTGAACGAGGTCTGCTATCTCTTCATAATGAATCATTCAATAGAATCAACAGTTGCCAACAGTTTGCAATTGGATAATCACATTTTCTCGTATTTCGAGCTTATTTTCAATTTTAGGTGAAAATGTTACTGAACATTAATTGTAGAGATTCTCATGCTTAATCTTTTCCACTCGATATTTTTTGTTTGAATTGTATCTGAAGCCTGATAATTGAGAACCTGGAATCAAACTTTGCATAGATGGGGTGGAGCTCCTGAAATTTTTACAGATATGGGACTTGTGGCAGTTGATAGAGCTTATCGATGACTATTTTAGCTATAACGTTGATCAAAATCGTTGGAGCTGTTTTCGAGAAAATCACGAAAAACCCTTTTTTGACAACATTTTTGCTATTTTAGCCGCGATCTTGAATCGCATTTGATCGAAATTGTTCGTGTTGGACCCTTATATTGTAAGGACCCATACATTCCTACATTTCAAATATGTTTGTTTGTTTATATGTTTATATGTTTATATGTTTATATGTTCATGTGTTCATATGTTTGTTTGTTTATATGTTTCTATGTATATATGTTTATATGTTTCTATGTTTCTATGTTTATATGTTTAAATGTTATATGTTTATATGTTTATTTGTTATTATGTTTATATGTTTATATGTTTATATGTCTATATGTTCATATGTTTATATGTTTATATGTTTATATGTTTATATGTTTATATGTTTATATGTTTATATGTTTATATGTTTATATGTTTATATGTTTATATGTTTATATGTTTATATGTTTATATGTTTATATGTTTATATGTTATATGTTTATATGTTTATATGTTTATATGTTTATATGTTTATATGTTTATATGTTTATATGTTTATATGTTTATATGTTTATATGTTTATATGTTTATATGTTCATATGTTCATGTGTTCATATGTTTGTTTGTTTATATGTTTTATGTATATATGTTTATATGTTTATATGTTTATATGTTTATATGTTTATATGGTTATATGTTTATATGTTTATATGTTTATATGTTTATATGTTTATATGTTTATATGTTTATATGTTATATGTTCATATGTTTATGTGTTTATATGTTTGTTTGTTTATATGTTAATATGCTTGTATGTTTATATGTTTATATATCTATATGTTCATATGTTGCGCATTTACGGTGGAACTCGGTAATAGATTTCCATGAAATTTGACAGGTGTGTTCCTGTTTAAATTGTGTGTCGATGTATATACATGGTTTTTGGAAATTTTGCATTTCAAGGATAATATAAAAGGAAAAAGGAGCCTCCTTCATACATTAATATTAGAGTGAAAATCAGACTATAGAATTATTCTTCATAAATCAGCTGTCGAGTTGACTATAAATTGCATGCCATGACGCATGCAATTCAATATCTCAATGTAACTTGGTAAAATATTAGCAGCTGTGTAGACTATAAATTGCATGCAATTTCTATGCACTATTAAATAGGATGCGAAAAACTTATAACATCTCGTCTGGGCGCCTAGATGTCTTCTGGTTTTCTTGCGCTAAATTCCGGGAAGCGTTATATGATAATAAAATCTTGTGAATGATCAAATAAATAGTTAGTGTATCAGTGTGGATGTGCTTATGGTTTGAGACGTCCATATAACTGCGCGAGGTCTACTGTTCACAGAACTACTAGTGTATGAGATCGAAATATTCTCTACACATGATTCTATGGATGAATCCTTGCAATAAATGCAAAAATATTGATAGTATTCTAAGAGTTATCAATGAATATTGTTGATTATTGCTGTTCGAAGCTCAACTCAAGCATTTTCCTTATTTATTCAACTGATAATTGAATGAATTTAATCAATAAAAACAGGAAACAGAACTGATATGTTGATTCTATTGGTGAATTATTAATCAATGACCGAACATACGAGATTTGATCCAGTGCTTCTTGTTCGATTGAAACAGGCATGCAAAAATAATCTTCTTACAGGAATGAACAGAAGGGGATTAGGTAATGAATGGGAAGTAGAACCTGGAGATTTGAAGCTGACAGAGTTTTGCGCAATGATTATGGCAAACGTGGGCTACGAGACGTAGGCTATTCCGGTCTCAAATCACCGCTGTCGGGAAATCCACAATCGTATTAAAGGATAGATGGGAATATTCGGCTTTCGTTTCGAATATGCTTTGGGCACGCACGAGTGAAAATAAATCCAGTTGCAAAAACGAGGAGGAATTGTTATTTTCCTTCTCAGAGCGCTGGACTCTGTGAATTTGCACGTGGTAGTATCACAACAGTTTCCACTGAGACTGGAAGGATGTCATCTCATTGATGCAAGTACTCTTGTTGTCGGTTCAACACCGTAGACCCGTTATTCTTGTAACAAAAAATAACAAGGGAAATGTTTCAGTGAAGTTTTTGAAAAATCAAAATCCTCTTAGTATTATTCCAAGTCCTCAGACTCCTGCACCAAATTGAAAAATATTTGTTTTATTGATCATATTTAAAAATAAATATCATTTCCATAATGTCGTACAATGAGAACCAGAACTCTATCAGTTTCCCCCTCTTCCCTTCAACTCTGATTTTTAGCTGATCTCTCATTCCATTTCGTTTTCTCCCAATCCTTGAAACCTTATAATCTCCTATCTAGTCATTCAACTCACACCATTCAATCAATTCTCAGGTCCAAAGAGAATTTTTCATATTATAGATCAATTATCAATATTTTTTGTAGAGTGGAACGTTTTTTTTCAATTCAACATTAGCGAGTCAGATAGCCAAGTTGACTAAGACTTTGCAACCTTCAGTCTGCTAGTGTTACCTGGTTGCGGGTGCGAATCCCGCCGAATCCCATCGAATAGGCATGGACGTTGATCATCTCATAATATTCAACCTCCCCATCACCCACGCACAAGCAAAAAGCTCATGTGGGCATCAACCGCAATAGAAAAACATAGTTTAATATTAAACGAAAACTGAATGTGTGCTAGTTTCCAAAAAATGTTATTTTATCTAAAATCTAATTTTTATAAAATACATGAAATGTATTTTCTGTCATTTAAGTTGTCATTGACGTATTGCATCCATCAAATTCAATTTCATAAGTTTAGAATTACTTTTATTCTTACAAAAGAATCATTTCACTTCCTTTCTCGTTTATTCCTTGGTATACAACATCGTCATTTCTTATGTCTCCTGAGAGCACACACATCATCTAACAATTCACGTTAGCAAACAGCATTCTGCAGGAGCAGAAGTGTCCAATATTTTTATTTATGTGCGAATTGAACAGAAGAAACTGTTTTGTCAACAAGGCATACATCTCACATAGTGAGGGGCAAGCGGCCAAAAATACTAAAGTGAGATTTACTTTGAACTGTCAGAATTGGTTGGAGGGATGGCATTGACATTATATACACGGAATGCTGACAAACTAATGTGGTTTTCACTGCTGCAACTCGTGGAAAAATGAATTTGCCTTCGGCGATATGAGCTTTTTCCGGCGAGCGGAAAACTTGCGGCTTTCAAACTGTCAGCATTGGTTCAATGGCAAGGAATGCTGACAGAATAAAGTGAATCCTACTATAGAACCGGCTGACGCCTTTGCTGGATCGTCCCGGCCTGGCGTCGTGCCAAGAACCCCTCCAGGATTCTCCGGGACCCCTTCAGGATCCCCTCCGGACCCCCCTACCCCGGGAAACACCGCTCTGCCAAGCATAGGGACACAAACAAACCCACAGCCATACTTTCTTTCCGATTGCAATAAAAAGTCGGTTGCCTTCTTGGTTACCCTGAGGGCTCCAACCACCTGCACCTGGTGGCACCACCATATTGAGCATTAATCAGATAGAATGAATCATTCGAAGATTACTTGCTATCTAGATTTGAAAATATCTGGAGAATCTATGGTATGGAGCAGTATTTGATCTTCGAATCAAATGAGTTACGAGATTACAGCTTGAATAGCGATTCAATCCGAATAGAAAGACAAATAAGTTTTATTATTTTGGGAAACAGACAGCTTACGAAATCTTCCAGGATTTGCACGTTTTGAGCTAAGAAATTTATGAGAGCCTAGAGATTCTGCAGAGTTTTTGAACTACTGTAATTTTATTGTCAAGACCCATTACAAACAAAAAATGTTGAAAATATATTTCATTTATCATGAGAAATCTAATTTCATAGACTTATTTCTTAGTTGTACATGAATAATCGGTTTTTTCTATTTTGCAGAAATCAATAACACCATTCCTGCAACTGATCTTCATAGAATTATTTTTAATTTATTTTCCATATTGTTATGAACAAGAATTTGCTTTAAACTTCCTCCTTGTTCATGTTACATTGTACATTAGGCCTACTTGAAAATATAAATATTTATTAACTAGTTCGAGTCAGAATAAAAATTGAAATGGGAGTGGGAAGCTATCAGCTTACTTACAACTCTACTATCTCCCAACACACGACCATCCTGATCGTGTGTTGATGGGAATGATATTATTTTATATCCTTTTAAAAAAATTGACAATTATTTGTTGAAACACCGCCGATTTATGAAATTACATTAAAATTTGATATTATCGTTATTCTAATTGCATTAAATCTTTATTCTCATTGACTAAGTATCTATACTTTGAAATATTCGTTGAGTAATTAGCATTACCGTCATTTAATGTAAATTAGTGTATAAGCCAGTAAATGTTGTAACATCGTCTATAATATTGAGATGTCTGATACAGTATCTCCATCTTCTGTTGTAACATCTATATAATAGAAGAGAATAGGGTGTGTTTGTTCGCATTGACTAAGTATCTATACTTTGAAAAATTCGTTGAGTAATTAGCATCACCGTCATTTAATGTTAATCAGTGTATAAGCCAGTAAATGTTGTAACATCGTCTATAATATTGAGATGTCTGATACAGTATCTCCATCTTCTGTTGTAACATCTATATACTAAAAGAGAGTAGGGTTGTGTTTGTTCGCATCAAAACATGTCAACTTGTGGATTGCATACCGGAAAAATGGAAATGATTTAGATCTCCAAACTCTGCACATAGATTCTGAAAATATCAATCTCGTGTACCTCGAAGTCCAAATTTCAATTCTCCTTCTGGATTTTTCATGAGTAATGTTCAAATTTGTTCAAATTATGGGACATACGATTTCATACGGCGATTCCACATTCAAATCATATGATAAAATTGAAAAAAAAAACAGCTGTTTTATTATTGCTTTCTACCTGATTCACCTTAACCTCAATAATATTGTTTTGATAAATATTTTTTGAAAATGATATTATTATAATTATTATTAAGATCATAATAGTATTGTTTTGATAATTATATTCTCATTTTCACAAACTCTGTGAATGTGAAACTGCTGCATCAAAGAAATAATCTCAAAAACATCTGTTCAGAAAAAACATAGTTTTGAAACTTCGTTTTTCTGATGCAATGTATAGGCCTACATGTGGCATGGATTATTGATTTTTCAGCTAGAACAGTTTTTTGAGACAAAGTGCTAAATAAACATCTACAGTTTTATCAATGCTGTTTCAGCAATATGAATACTCATGCAGTTAATATGGCTTTGAATAAAGGTGCTGATATTCTTACATAGATAAAATTATCCTCTTCCATTTTTATTCAATTCACAGTCCCAAAATTATTCGAGCCCTGATAGATTGATTGACTCACTGTACAGTCAGTCGAAATTTCTAATATTGAAATGAGGGGTATTTTGGCAAGCTGAACAAAAAATAAGGTCCTATGCACATTTTTGATATTTCTTCAAGTGAAAAATGAGTTTTGTGGGTTGTCAAAACTCCCCCTGAAAGAGGAACTATTCAACATATCCCATCTATTAAAATAACAATGATTTCTGCATTGAATAACATGTTTCTTGCCAACAACAATAGAGCTCTTTGTGAATTTAGATATGACCTACACTGTAGATTTATATAATTCTATCAATTAAATACATGGAAATTGAAGTATTTATTTCAGTAAGTTTATGGTTGGTTTATGAAATTTTTGATTAATTTTAGAGCGAACTGCACGGCGAATTGTAATTGAGGACTCTGATTGGCTGAAAAGTTCAGCGTTCAGAGTACGGTACAGCGAACAGTTAAACAGAGGCGAGCGGCACGGTGAACGGTTCGGAGTGCGGTACGGCAAATGCTTAACAGCTGATTTTTAACTTTATGGAACATATGCTTATGTTCGCTGAAAGGCGCAAATTTTCGGCGGAATGCACGGTTTGCTGCGCGGTTCGAGGTTCGGTTCAGCTTGTGTAGTCTCACCTTTAGATTCAACAGTTGCCAACAGTTTGCAATTGAAATAATAACATTTTCTCGGATTTCGAGCTTATTTTGAGTTTAAGGTGAAAATGTTACTTGACATTAATTGTAGAGATTTTTATGCTTAATCTTTTCCACTTAGAATTTTTTGTTCAAATTGTATCTGAAGCCTGATAATTGGGAATCTAGAATCAAACTTTGCATAGATGGGGCGGAGCTCCTGAAATTCTTACAAATATGGGACTCATGGCAGTTGATAGAGCTTATCAATGACTATTTTAGGTATGAATTTGATCAAAATCGTTAAAGCTGTTTTCGAGAAAATCTCGAAAACCCCTGTTTTTGACAGCATTTACACCATTTTATCCGCCATATCGAATTGCATTAGATCGAAATTGCTCGTGTCGGATCCTTATATTGTAAGGACCTTAAGTTCAAATTTCAAGTTATTCCGTTAATTGGTAGATGAAATATCGTGTACACACACACACACACACACACACACACGCACACACACTCACTTATTTTCGAAAAATTGTAAGTTAGTACTCATTGAGGATAGAAAGTTCCGAATAATCTCATTTCATTAGTAATTCAATAAATCTAAGTAGAAGGCGGGAGCAAACGTTTCTGATCGATTACAGGATTTGGCGGAAATAACATAATAAAGACTGGAAAATGAACCGAAAATACAAGATTTTTGGGCCACTCTGTATCTAGCACAAGGAAATTTATGTACCCAGACAATATATTGAAAATTAGAACTACAATATGAAGTTCAAGAATAAATGTGTAGCCTATTTGAAGTACTGTAGCTGCAGAAATAAGTATCATGACTTTAGCATTTAAATGAACAAGTTAAAAAATCTAATCATTTTCAACAAATAAAGCTCTCAAATGCTGTTTTCTATTAAAAACCTCAACACTTTTCTGGTGGGGGGTCCCCTGGACGCCCCCCCCCCCAAAGATCAGGGTCCTGGATCCGCGCCTGTAAGCAGCTGATGATTCAGCTACTTCCCCACCACCCATTTCAACACC